>NW_008359963.1:4342542-4349387 GCF_000622305.1 Nannospalax galili | reverse complement strand
AGAGAGAGAGAGAGAGAGTTATACTGCGGGCTAAGGGAACATACCAAAGTTTATGAATGTTGAGATTTAATTCTAGGAAACTTTGTCTTCTGGCATCTGCCAGTATATCCTGTGGAATTTATTATGTGCCCACAGTGTCTCTCTGATCAACCCTTCTGCCCTGTTTCCACAGCCACCATCTTATTATGGGCTCCTGTCGCCCCACACCTGCATTAGAGACACAGCACCATTCCTTGTTCCTCTGGCTCTAATCCTAGTTTCAGCCTCCATTCTGGTTGACAGCATGGGACAAACGCATCACTCTGTGTCACAACTTTCTCCACCTCTGTGAAGGAACTCAGTCACATTCAGTAGAAGAAGGTGTCCACATATCATGTTGCTGTCCTTAGAGGGAGAAAGGCAAGCCAAGTATGTATATTAGAACCATTTGGAGAGCAACCAAGACATGAAGGCTCCCCACTCTCTTCTACTGATAGGACAGGACTTGGAGGCCATCTTCTGTATTTATGTATTCTGTTATATTGTCAAATTCTGAAAATAACTTTAAGGGTACAAGTTAGCCCCTGTTAATGTTCTTCAAAGATGGAATCATTCCCAGACCTACCCAGTAAGTTGGGAAGCTTTGAAATGTACATAGGTTCTTGTTAGAGGCCAGGAGAAAGGCTATCTTTTAAAAACCTTTTTCTTTTTCTTTTTCTTTCTTTCTTTCTTTCCCGTCTTTTTCCTTCCTTCCTTCTTTTCTGTTTTCTTTCTCCATTTCTCTCTTTCCTTCTCTTTATTTTTTTGCTGTTATTATTCCGTTTCTCGATCTGGGTACCAGATATCTTGTAATATGCATGGTAATTATTCCATATAATATTGGTGTGTCTATATAGTTTTATTCTCTTTTTATCTCTTTCATTACCTTATTATTTTGAAAACACACTTCCAAACACATACAAAATTTATAGAACTATACTTAAGCATCCTGGACCTCTGAGTTACATTTATCCTTTCATTACATCATTCTCTCTGAAATATACTATTTCAAAAATATTTTGGTCAACTTACTACAGCCATGCTTACTGGGAGTATCATAATTACTTCCAAATACATACAGAGTTTATAGAATTATACTTAAGCATGCTGGACCTCTGAGTTACACTTAATAAATTTAATCTTTCTCCTGTGTCTGTTTCTCTTGCCTGTGACACTATCTCACTGTGTAGCTTATGCTGATATAAACTTATAATCCTCCTGCTTCAGTGCCCTGAGTCCTGCCTTAACAGCTGTGCTCACTAGGCCCGACTTCCCTTACCCTGGTTCTTGGTAAACAGGTAAGTACTGAAATGAGTTTAACATGGCTGGGAGTTAGAAGAGCTTAGATCAGGGCCCTGGCCAGGTTTTGCTTACTGCATTTTGAAGCCATGGTGGTATTAAGGAAGTGGAAGAAAATGTGAGGTCCAATTCAGTTCTAGATACATAAAATGCTGTAAGACCCATGGAATGAAGCAAGTAAGTTTGGGAGAATGCACTTAAACAATGTAACACATTAGCTCTTCTTAAGAACCTCATGCAGAGTTTCCTGAATGACGCTTTATTAAACAAAAAAGTGATACAAAAATAAGTAATTAGAACCATAACTTTATCAACTAATAAAGTAGTTTTTCTAATACATTGTTACAAATGTGCATTTAAGAGATGAAAATAGTTTCTTCATAGGTGTTTGGTCTTTCTGTAGTTTTAGTAAAGCACTGTTCTTGGAGATAAAACCTTGCAATCAGGATCCAGGTGTCGGCTAAATAGAAGCTGCATTTACTTATTTTGGGCTTGCAGACACAAATAAGAAACGCTACTCCCGAACTTTATGTATAATACAAAGAGTATTACTCAAGTCAGTGTTTCCAAGCTCAACACTAGTCACACACCGTGGTATGGTCCCCATTGCAGGGAAATGTATGAAAAGTGAGTGATATTTGCTCTAAGGAAGCCAGAGACAGGAAAAATCACTGGCTGGGGCGGAAAGGACAACTTCACAGGAAGAGGATACTTGAAATGGATTTGGAAGGATGACGAATCATCTTTCAGGGGTGATGGGAGAAAACAAAGGCAGGGATGGGGAAACTTGAGGGAAGTTGTGGAGGAGAAATCTTCTGAAGAAGAGTGGGGTTTTCAAAGTAAGTAAATCTGACCAGGTAGTTATATTGTAAGTTGCCAATGGCCTGGGTTACAATGGGGCTGGAATGCTAGGAAGATCTTGAAGTCTTCGTTGGGAATAATATAACTCTGACTTAAGGTGCAGCCATGACGAAAGGGGTAGAGTTATTGGAGAGACACTGTTTTGAAAATTCTCAGTGAGTTGGTGATTGTAACATAGGGGGCTAGGAAGATGCGTTATCAAAGATGATGAGGTTTCTTAATAGCACAGAAGTCCAGCTACTTTTGGGTGGCAATAACTGGAGCCCTCTTTTCTGTTTATGTATATGTGTGTCTGTTTGTGTGAGTGTATACTATGTATGTATATGCCTATGAAGGCCCGAAGAAGGCATCAGATTCCCCTGGAGCTGGAGTTATAGGTAGCTGTGAGCTGCCTGACATGGGTGTGGGGAACCGAACTTGAGTCCTGTAGAACAGCAGCAGGTGCTTGGCTTATACATAAAAACACCAGGATAGTGTCTGGATACCTTGGGTTGGATGAATCAGTGGTATGTTTTTAGGATATCTTGTTTTATCCTACTTTTTTGTTTGCTATTACTCCAGTTGTTTAGACAACACTGTATTCAGTGCTCAGCATCAGGCTGAGCTGAATTTGTGGCTTATGGGTTGCGTTATAGGTAATCACAACCTTAGTTCTGTGTATGTCCAGGAAGATGTTGCTGCATGAAACAATTTGACAGAGAAGTGAACACTGCCTCACACAGGATTTGTGAAAGAAAGCGTGTCCTGGAAAATTCTCAGAAAAATACCATCTTACAAGCAAAGAAAAGTAAGAGTCAAGCTTCCTATGAAAAATAAAATCGTGGTTGGCTTATCACATATGACAGAATACACGAAACCCTGCAGGTAGGCTATGGGCCATGTTGATAAGGTAGGAGTCTAAATATGACTAAGATGTATTATATGAAATGCACAAAGATTCAATAAAAACATACATTGAAAAAAATCAGGGCTGGGTAGATGGCTCAGTGGATAAAGCACTTTTGACAGGAGCATGAGGGCTTGAGTTCGAATCCCCAGCACCCACATAAAACTGGATAAATTGGATGCAGTCCTACCAGTTGTACAGAAAGATGGAAGGTAGAGAGAGAAAAATCCTCCAAAGCTCCTGGGTCAGCTAACCCAGTATACAGAACAGCACATAACAAAAGACTCTGTCTCAAACAAGCTGTCCTTTGACCTCCATGCACATGTTGACACTTCCACACATGCCTGTTATGCACCACACACACACAGACACACAGACACACACAGACACAGACAGACAGACAGACAGACACACACGCACACACACACACTTGTTTCTGTCTAACACATTTCTGCCAGAGACATCGTTGCTGTTTTCTTTCTTGATGTGAAAAATGAGAATTGTAAGTATAATCCTGACTCTGCAGATATGACAATGCCTAATAAATGAATTGCTCTAAAGAGGGAACAGAATGTATGAGGTGCTAAATAATATTGTGCAAGTGGAGATTACACTTGACCAAATGATTTATTAGACGAGTCTAACAAGTGATATCACTGGCTCGAGGGAGCAGAATTGGATGGTTTATAAGATCACTTGAACTTGGAACAATTGAGTTGTGAATGTTTGTTGTTGTTTTAAGGGCAGAGGCCCAGTGTAGCATTTAGGCTTCCAAACTTGGGAATGTGACATTTATTAGGCCTACAACTCCATCAAAAGTAATTGAAGCTTTTAAAACATTGTGGTTAAAGGAATGAGAGTAAATAGATGTTACCCGGCTGGATTTACTATGTGGCAACTCTATTCACAGCCTTGACTCTTAGATGTCGGCCCCGTCGTCTGTTTCCCTTAATGGTAGCTGTCTTACATTTCCTCATCTTGAAAGTTAAAACACAGCTTTTTCCACCGCAGCCATATTAAACTCCACACAGGACCTCAAGCCCAGCTGCAGGCATCCCCTCTGTGTCTACAGCCATCAAAAGCAATAACAAGTCTGCAGTCAAGGCCGAACTGTGGAGGATGTCAGTGTCGCCCAAGTGGCAAAAACCCAGCTGCCGTGTGTGCGTGTGTGCTTACCCACTCACTCCGAAGTATCTGGAGGCAGGGCAAGTCAAAGACAGAGACGTGTATTTTTGCTCCAGTAGCTAATGCCAGGAGCCACTGAGGAACAAGATAACCAACCAGAAAGACAATTTGAGGAACTCTTTTGAAAAGTATGCATTCCCTTATAAATAAGTTTTCAATCTTTAGGCTATGTTTTAGAGCCCAGGTTTGGGGATGGAAGGCAGTTATGTCAAGGTGGCATAATAACTTTCCTTTCACTGGACAAAATATTTGAAAATCACCCAATATTTCAAATAAATGTAAGTACTGCGAACTTTAAAAATATTGTTCTCTCTTGTTCTCTCTCTGTCTCTCTGTCTTTGTCTCTGTCTCTGTTATGAGGCAAGTCTAGTCCAGACTGGCCTTGAACATGCTGTGTATCTCAGCCTGGTTTTGATCTCTCTCTCTCTCTCTCTCTCTCTCTCTGATATGAAGGCTAATCTGATTGTCAACTTGCCTGGATATGGAATCAACTACAAGATGGCGAGGCTAGTTGAAGTGGGAAAACTCACTCTATATGAGGGCAGCACCTTCCAGTGGAAGCCCATATATAAGGCTGTCCTTGGGAAGAGCTTTTACTCTTCACCTGCTTCTCTTTGCAGCCCGCTGGCCATACGTCTATCCTGCTGCTGTTGTTGCTGGTGCCTCCATCCCTCACTGACATTAGACCCCAGCTTCTTTGGCCTTCTGACATGGATGGAAGAATAGTGGTTCTCCGGGAATTCTCTAGGTCTTCAGGGCCAGATTGGGATGACTGAGGCTTCTAGCCTCATGGACCAAGCAGCTGCAAGTTCTTAGCTTCTCCAGTGTGAAGACAGCTGTTGTACTACCAAGATCAAACCATGTAAGTCAAGCTAATAAATTTCCCCACTTAAAAATTTTATTACATTTATTTATTTTGTGTGTATGCACATGTGTGCATGTACAGGTGACACAACATTCCTGTGGAGGTCAGGGACAACTTGAAGTAGTTGGTTCTCTCCATCTACCATGTGGGTTCCATGGTACAGGTTGTCAGTGTAGGTGACAAGTGTCTTTACTCACTGAGCCATCTCCCCAGCTTCTTAGTCTCCTTTTAATGTATATTCAATTCAATCAGTTCTTTTCTCTAAAGGACCTTGAACAACACACTTGGTACATGGGGAAAGCAGCCAGATGAAGTGGACCAGAAGGCAATTGGACTAGTAGACAGGTGGTAGGGAGGCAGGAAAACCTTTCTGCAATCGGCTGGGACTTGAGGCTCAGCAGTGTACTGTGGGGCTCCCCTGGCTGAAATTTGTTCTGTGGGTCATACTATTTGGGTCTTTCATTCCAGATGATTAGCTACCATTTTAGTACACCTGTGTCTGTCTTTGTTTTCATTTTGACTAGAATCTGATTTTTCAACACTTACCAGCACTTGCCATTTAATTGTACTGATCTTGCAAGGCTGGTGAGAGTGGTCAGCATATACATTAAATTCATGACTGTGTGAATGTTATGTAGGTGTTTGATTAAGGAACACTTTCTTCCTGGTATCTTCAAGATTTCTTAGAGTAAAATGTCAAATACATAGTCTTTTAGTCATTCCAATATTAATACGTCGCAGTTTTAAAAATTAGAACTTATTAACTTGCCTTGTGAGTTCATTTTACTAGAGCTGAGTCCTTTCTTGGAATGTCAGCTCAGATCAGGTGTCATTCTCTGGGATTCAACAAATACACTACAAGCACTTGTCTTACACATAATGACCCTTCTGGGCTCTGGCATGGGAGATACGCCTTAGCAGTTGATTGTGGCTCAGATCAGAAAAAGCTAAGATCCTGCAACTTTTGAAAAATTCAAATAATAAATAATAAAAATAAAAAATAACTAGTGATCAGAAGTGATTGATTAGAATTGTAGCCAACTGGATGCTTACATTAGTTACACAGTGCATAGTTGGTCTTTTCCTACGTAGCTCATCAGCATTGCTCTATAGTTGAAATAGCTACAGAGTGATTCATAATTTACAGTTATACAGAAATTCATCGTTTCCAAAATGCTTCCTTACCCTGTTCTCTTGATTCCTTGCAGTGATCCATCAAGTGTAGGCTATATTGTCATGTAAAGATGCCTGGACCTCTAGAGTCAGGTAGCACTAGGGAGGGATTGGAGCTACAACTCATTGGCACAATGACACAAATTAATAAGTCTAATGAACTTCAGTTATTTCTCTATATAAGTTAAGACCATAGGGATAAGGGATAACTCCATGGTTAAAGTGCTTGCCATGCAGACACAAGACCCTGAGTTCAGATCCCTGGACTTTACATACATCCACACTCAATGGCATGTGTCTGTAATCCTAGTCCTTTTATGGCAAGATAAGAGGCAGAGAGAGAGGGGTCCTTAGAAGTCTGAGGGCCTGCCAGCCTGGCATACATGGCGGTGAGAAGGTGATAAGCAAAAACTGACACCTGAGGTTGCCTTGTGTGTCTACACACATACACACACACACACACGCACACACACACACATACACACACATGCATGCACGCCAGGTGTGGTGGTGCATGCCTTTAATCCCAGCACTCGGGAGGCAGAGGCAGGCAGATCT
>NW_008359963.1:4311627-4342388 GCF_000622305.1 Nannospalax galili | reverse complement strand
TAGGAGTTCAAGGCCAGCCTGGTCTACATAGGGAGTTCCCAGACAGCTGGGGCTACAGGGAAACCCTGTCTCAAAAAGACAAAAAAATAAAAAATAAAAAAAATAAAAAATAAAAAAGGAAAACAAAAGACTGTAGCTATCATGTATGGCCAACTATAGAAATTAGTCGATAGTAAGCATTATGTTGGGCACATGGCAGATGTTCCATTTATTGAAAACAATTATTATTGTTATTGTTCTTGATATAAATTGGAGAGAATTCTGAGAGAAGCAAAGATCCAGGGGCTGAGGATCTAGCTCAGTGATAGAATGCATGCCTAGCATGCATAGGCTCTGGGTTTGATCTTTCTCCCCAAAACAAATTTAAAAGGAAGAATTTCAGTGATTTACTTAGGACCTCCCCTGGACTTCAGAGTCAAGAGCAGAGCTCTGAGCATCTCACCTGTCACTGAGGTGTACAAAGCTATACCACATGTTCTAGGAGGCACCAGCTGGAGTGAGGAAGCTGGTTTGGGCCAGCTTCATTGGCCACTTGGACCATGGCACAATTAACTTGCTTTTACACATAGCCCTTTTGTGATGCTAAAACTGTAACAGAGCTTGGGTCTTTTATTAAATTTTTACTTGCTACAAAAATATTACAAAAGATCACTTGGACTTTTTTTTTGGAGACAGCGTTTAGTAGGGTATCAGATTATTAGATAATGACTGATTTGCTTATGTATAATCTCTTGTGTTAAACTATACACTGCTGTGTAGTTATAGCTGCCAAAACCGCTTCACACCGCAGAGTTTCAACTAGTGAGATATTACCCCGGGATTAGCTGTCAAATCATCTGGAAATCGCATAACGTCATGTGGCAGTAATTTATTTTAGTTTAGTTTTTTCGCACAAAAAGTTTATGTTACTCTAACATTCTCTGAGATTGAATTTTAGGACTCTTAAGAACCTAGAAAAGGTGATAAATACCTGTGGTTATTGTCTTGTTCCCATGGGGAGAGTGCTTTACACAGTCACAGAGATACACGGAGAAAAGTAGCATTTTTTTCCACTATGAAGCTAGGGGTTTGGATCCATGAGCTTAGACTTGCTTTCCTGGATACCTACATTCAAAGTGAGCAATTTTACCCATTCATCTAGGTGAAAACATTAAGAAAATTAGATTCTAATATTTCCAGAATTTATATTTTTATTTTAAAGCAGCTTGTTCTGAATTTTTTGGTTTGGGGACCACAGAGACAGCTCAATGGCTAAGAGCACTGGTTGCTCTTACAGAGGACCTGGGTTCGGTTCCCATCACCCACATGGTGGCTAACAACCACCCTGAACTCCAGTTAGGGTATCTGACATCCTCTCTGGCCCACACAGGCACTGTATGTCGAAATAATAGTAAAATAGAATTTTGATTTTATTTTTAAGCTTTCTTTAGATTTTAAAAATTACATTGCGTGTGTGTGTGTGTGTGTGTGTGTGTATGTGTGTGTGTGTGTGTGTGTGTGTGTGTGTGTGTGTGTGTGTGTGTGTGATGTCCCAGAACTTCTGTGGAGGCCAGAGGACAACTTGCAGGAGCTGATTCTCTCCTTCCACCATGTGGGTTCTGAGGACTGAACTTAGGTCATCAGGCTTGGTGGTGAGCACCTTTACCTGCTGAGCCATCTTAGTAGGCCCTGTTTTGTTTCTGAAATGGGCTTTTCCCAGGCTGGCTCCATACTTCTGGGTTCAAGTGATCCTCATACCTCAGCCTCCAGAGTAGCTGGAACCACAGGTGTACAGCAATTTAACCAATTGTCTTTATTCCTCCTCTAGTTGCTGTGACAAAACATCCTGACAAAAGAAATTTAGAGGAAGAAAGGGGTATTCTGGCTCACGATTTGAGGGTTCAGTCTATCATGGTGGGGAGGCACAGTGGGAGGAGCATGAGACAGCTGGTCACATTGCAACCACAGTAGAGAACCAGAGAGTAATACAGGATGCTGCTTAGCTAAATTTCCCCCCCCCCCCGCCTTTTTATTTCCGTCCAGGACTTCAGCCCAGGGAGTAGTGCCACTCAGTTAGATGTGTCTTCCCACCTCAGTTAACCTAAGATAATCCCTCAGAGGCATGCCCATGGGCTTCTCTCTTTGGTGATTATAGATACTGTTAAGTGGGTAATCAATATTAACCATCACACCAATTAAACAGTTTTAGTAAATGATATTTTCCCCCTGAACATTTATCTTTTATTCTTTTAAGGGATCTATTGCAAATTACAATTAAAATGTATTTCATCGAGTGATTTGTTCCTTTAACATTAAAAAAAAAAGACCACTATGTGGTGGTGTGCTGGCAAAGTGATTCTACCATAAAAAGGGTTTCTTGGGCAGTATCAGTGATTTCTGGGTATTGTCTCATGTGACGTCATTGAGCATAGACTCAGAAAGATGTGAGATGGAGCTCCGAGCCAGCTCTAGCCCACAGCAACCCGTGTATCACAGACCTTGGATATATATATCCCAGCATCAAATGAAGGTGGAGGTTGTATGCTAGTTCTACACACATGCTGTTTCTATGGTCAGCACAGACAATTCTATGATTGGAATTTTATTACTGGAAACATAATTAGTTCATAACTTTTGAGCAGGTAATTGAACATTTAGAAGTATATAGAAATGACATTGTGCATTTTCATCTTTATGCATAAACCTTTGGCCAGCATGCACTGATGGTGTGGGTAATGTAACAGGCTGAGAACTGTTGTGTAGAAATCAGAGTCATTCCAAATTCATCTAAGCGTAGTTAGTGCACTAAAGTTTAAGGATTGGGATTTAGTACCTGGCATCCTGCTGTGCAGCTAGAGTTTGTGTCTCTATGAGGTCCAAAAGTCCTGTAATGTTGCAAGGGAGATGGCTAATGGGGAGTTGATGGATTAGCATAATCCATCCCCACTCCTGGAAAAAATTCAAGGGTAAGCCCTATGGATGACAGGTCAACAGGATTTCTACAGACACATGTATACATATGTATATTTCATTTTGTCTTGTCTTCTAAAAGGTGATACTGATATTTATGTTTAGAAAATATGGTTAGAACATAAAATTTTGAAGAAGCAGGAAGATGTTTATCAATCAATCCCACCATGAAAATGCAGCTGCCACATTTTTGGTGTTGTTCCTTTTCATATTCTTTTAGGCATTTGAACAAGTTGTTGAACTCATACAGATTTTTCTTTGAATTTTGTTTTCAGTGACCATCATCTCCAAACTATTTCCTTATGTAATAAAAATTCATCTTCACCCTTACAATTAGGCTCATCTTTGGTATGGTCCTTCATTTTCCTAAACCACCTATAATTTTAGCTATTTGAGTGCCTTTTCTACATTTTTATTTTGTTATAAATAGTGCTAAAAGAGCTATCTAGAGATCTCTGGGTCACATGTTTGGTTGTTTCCTTTGGAGACGGTTCCAGCTGACTCGAGCACAGGGTACTACCTCTCAGCAGCGTTTCAGACCAGAATCATAAGCATTGGTACTTTGTTCACTTAATAGGCTGAAAATCTTATGTCTTTCTAAGTTGCCTTCAGAGTACCAGTGAGATTAAATGCATTTGTCTATTTATTAGTCGTTTGCATTCTTTTGCTATGAACTAGCTGTTATCTATTTGCCTATTGAATTCTGAGTGTTTTTTAAAATAACAGTTACTGTGTTTGTCTTTTGGCAGATTCACACATACATAAAGTACATTTTGGTTACTATAAAATCCTCCCCTTTCTTATCTCCTCCCGTCCCTGGGTTTGATGAGTTCTGCGTACATGTTCATCTCACGTACACAATAAACGTAGTTCCTTCAATTTCTTGCTTTCAAAAACACTAGTTAGCATATTCTTATGATCTATGAAAGCAAAAATGCTAATCAAGGATAGCTTTATATTTCCCCTCTGTAGTTTCCTCCATTGACTTGAGTTTTGTAAGTTCCTCTTATGCTTCAGTCAGATAAATACTGACATACTTTGAGTTTTAAATGATACTTAACTCCTTATTCTGCCTGATCTTAACTGAAATACATAGATTGAACTTAAGCATCTGATTCATTTTTGTTAATCCTTAACAAATGATCCCAAGTCCAACTGTAGAATAATGTTTTATTAATTTTTCATGAATTTGTGAAATGTCAGCTTTCTGCTATATAACATTTGTTCACAGCAAAGCCTGTTGCTGAAGATTGGATTTTGTTCCGTCTTTCATTTTAACCTGGTGTCACTACCATTTTAATTATCATAGGCATAGCATAGTAATAACTCTAATTGCTATTTGTCCCATTATTACCCCATTTGAAAATTAGGAGATCTAATTTTTTAATTTTTCCAAATGACTTTAAAATCAATTAAAATTAATGACCAAAACCCTTTCCATTTTGATTTCCATCACTGTGCTAATTTTATTGATTGATTTTGAGAGAATTATCATAATAACTTCATTCAACATAAATGTTAGCAAAATCATTTTAAGCTCGAGATTAAAGGAATCTGAAGTTGAGAGGTAGAAGGAGTTCTGGGAATTGAAGAAGGGCATCACCAGACTGAATTCTGGTGGAGCTCACTGATTCATATTTGTCAGCCACAAAGTCCTGGGCAATTCCCTTAAGATTGTGAAATGGGAATAAGCCTTCCCTGCTTACCTCATAGGGTTATTGGGCTGAATGAGGAAAATTAGTATTATCACTCTCTTTTAGAACAATAAAACATATATATTTTTAAAGTCAGGCTATCTTGATTCCTAAAGCACACCCCCACCCCCATATGCATACACAGGGCTTAGACTCTGAAACCCAAGCGATTGTTCATTTCCTTTAATGTGGAATTTTATAAACTATACTCCCTCTCCATCTAGTCCTGAGGAGAATCAAATCGTTCAATTTTCTTCTCTTTTCTCACTGCAGATACAGTTCACTTAACAAAGCCCCAAACTTTTTTAACACTGAAAAGAATGTCTTAGTAGTTTATAAGCAGGAGGACTGTCAAGCAAATTGCCCTTGGCAGGAAAGCAGATCGTATATCTTGAGCTTATCTACCTCTTTAGACTGTGTGCAGCCTGGATGGCCCGCGGGTGCACATGGAGCTCCACAGACCGCCTGGTGCTGTCTAGGCTGGGGCCGCCTTGCCCAGGACTGGTGAGGAGGGCTGGCTCTCTCCAGACTGTGGTTTAGGAAGCCCAGGTTCCCCCCCACGAGTGATGACTTTCTGCTGTCATTTCTGAACTACCTACTACTGTTTATTTGGAATCTAAACATCTGGGAAGCTTTAAAGACCCAATTTGTTGAGGGCACAGTCTGCTCTGATTTAATGCTCACAAGACACATGACATGTAAACACGTTGATAGCAGGATTTATTCAGATGTAACTATTGCAATATAATCTGGGTCTGGGGAGATTTAGCTCAGTTTCCAGTGGCACCCTGTGTGACAGAATTTTAGGTTGGGGAGCGATGAAAACGTTTCTATGTTAACCCTTTCACATTGCAAATTAGGAGCTGGAGTCAGAGGGACGGAGTTTTCCGTGCAATGAGCCAGCTGGGGGCAGCGGTGTGACGAGAAGAAAACCCACTTTTGAAATTTCCCTCCTGCTGTTCCTGACCCTTCACTTTCCTAAAGACATGTTCAGGCAATGCAGTGTTAAGAGGGTGCTGGACAATTCAGGTGTGGAGGACAGTGGCTCATGCATGTAATCCCAGCTCTGTAGAAGCTGAGGCAGGAGGATTGCAAGTTTGAGGTCAGGCCAACCAAAGTAGTGGCACACCATTTCAAAGCAAAATGAATGAACGAACAAACAAAAAAATGGCTGGTGATGTAGGAGGATGTAGATCAGTGGTAAAGTGTCTGGCGCACGTGTGAGGCCTGAGTTCAATCCTCAGTACTGGAAGATGAAAGTGTGCCAGTCAGTCCAGGAAGAGAAAAAGCCAGGGCAGCTGCTGCAGATATTACGAGGTTCCCTGAGTCATGAGGCTTGGCCCTCTAGATGTTTGAAAGAACTAGACACAGAAGAGCATTGGAAATGTTTATTTCAGTCTCTGCTTAGGTCGTGGATACTATCTTTTTCATTTGTTCAAAATTATTGACTAGCAATAAGCGCTTTTATTCTGTCTTCGAATGGAAAACGCCAGATCTTGGTGATAGTCTCAGCTTTAGCGTGCGAAAATCTGGATTCATTTATTTCCTCCATCCGCCTGGTTAGTTCCAAAGATCGGGTATTATTAAAGTTTTGGACAGACAAGATGTGCCAAAAACCTCCAACCTGCTCATTCTATTTATGTCCTAGCCCTAACCCTAACCTTGACTCAACAGCTCCAGTTTCCATTTATCCCTGAGAGGAACACTGCACTTAAGGAACTTGATTCTAACATTTTAGTCTCCTAAACTAATTTCAGCTTCTGCAGCTTTTTGTTCCAGTTGTTTCTTCCCTTGGAACATCTGCCAATCATGTATTCCCACAGAGGGCTTCCTTTTTCCCATCTTTTCTGGATCTCAATCTTCAGGGCGCTCAAAGTTATATCCATGGTACATGGATTTTTACATTGTCTGGACTTGGCTCTCCAAATAAATCATATAAGTTTTGAGGCCTGGAAAGGTGGTAGAGATGAGATTTTCCTCCTAAGTATTCCCCAAATTCATAGGCTTTAGGAAGTGGCATGAATAAACTGGAAAAATCAGTTGAGTGTAGGGGAGGGAGAGGGTCAAGCCGGGAAGCTGCTCCCAGTTCTCCTCATAGGCAAGTCGGACATGACTCCCTCCCTGTTGAGTCTTGAATTCTCATTACCACAAGTGAAATGGCAGCCTTGGGCTGTTATTGTTTCCCAGGCTTTATTTCATGGTCTCTTTCTTTTGAATGACCTTGCTTTTCTTTCAGTCACAGTGACTGTATGTGTGTGTGTGTGTGTGTGTGTGTGTGTGTGTGTGTGTGTGTGTGTGTGTGTGTGTGTATGTGTGTGTATAATATTTCCCCCTCAAATTTTCTCAGGTATTTACTTTCAAGATCTTTAAGGATTATTATGAAAATAATAAATTAGACAGTCAGGCTGAGCTAAGTAAAAAAAAATTGCCAGAGGCAATGTAGAAATGTCTCTTCTCCAAGCTTATAATTCCCGGTGACACATCTCTATCATAACTGGTCATCTCACATCATCAAGCTCTGGACATGTGCTTCTTTCTCTCGTTAGTCTGTGAGCTCAGCTTTAAATATTTGCAAGTGTGGCATGAATAATCTTGTGAGTCATATACAGTAAAACCACAATAAATATGGGTAGGACATTTTAAAAAGGTAAGATTTTCTTGAGCATTTTGGAATAAATGAGATCTACCTCCTCCCCCTTTAATTTGTGTGTGTGGGGGTGGTGGAGTGTGAACTTGTCTGTCTGAATATGCTCATCCACGTGGGCATGTGTCAGGGTCAGAGGTTGGATTTCTTCCTCAGTTGCTCTCCACCTTTTTTTTTGGAGACAGTCTATCACTGAAGCTGGAGCTCTCTGAGTTGGCTAGACTGACCGGCCAGTGAGCCCCTGGGATCTGCCCATCTCTGCCTCTGGGCTTACAGACTGCCCAGCTTTTTACATAGATGCTGATAATTTGAACTCAGATCCTCATGCTTGTGCAGCAAAGCACTCTACTCACTGAACATCTCCCCCAAACCCACTCTTTAATGTTTCATTGATTTTTTTCTTTAATAATGGAAAAAATGATCTCTCAGACAACAAAATGGTGCCCCCCTTGTCCACCTCGTAACTTCTAAATTTCCTTCGTTCTTAACCTCAGCTTGGTGTTTGCTTGATCCGTTGCAAGCACCTATGCTTTCTACTTAAGGTGATGTGTGACAATTAACTTCTGTGAGGAAAAAAAAAATCCCATTCTTGCAGCAATGTTTTGCTGAAGCTGGTGAAATGGATTGGTTTTGTTGACAAATAGCCTTGGTCTAAACTGCTGACATTTCTCAGCCTTCTGCCGGATTGCACAACATTATGTAACTTTATGTGGAAAGAAATGAGTTTATTAGTGATGAGTTGTGTGTTTGTGGCTGCGTCCGTGTGTGATAATAGACATCTTTTGTGGATACTTACAGCAATAATGACACCACTGTTTTTTCAGTTCACCCTTTACCATAAACTATGCCATTATTCATTTCAGTGGGGTGTGTGACCTCAGAGAATGTTATGAGAATGGCTCACTGAAGCAGAGTAATGACAGTAGGCTCTGAGCAGTCCTCGGATGGCAGAGCCCTGTGGCAGCTGGACACATGGCGTCTCTGCTGGTGGTCTGTGATATATCTATTTTCCACTGTTCACATCCAGCACTGTTTGGCCACCCCAGGCCCAGGAGTTTCTAGTGACTAAATATAGCAGAATGTTTTCTAGATTCTGCCTTAGTCACCTTTAGGGTTAGCTTGGGCTTCCAGGAAGCACCTAGGATCATGGTGGTTCCTGTGTTCACAGAGTGCACAGTCTGATTTAACTGAACAGGTGACTAACTCAACCCCCAAATGTAGGAAACCAGAGAGTAATAATTTGCCAAATAGAGTTGAGCTCAGCCATGGCTGCAGTGACTGGGCTGGGTGTGGGACAGGGAGAGCCTTGAGGGACATGATGGACTAGGTAATGGAAGGACGAATGAATATGGTCCACCGAAGGGAGCAGACAGTGCCTGTCAGCTGGAGTGGCTCATGTGTGAGGTTAAGGAGGAAGGAGCAATGTGTTGTGGGAAATGGAAGGGAAATGAAACCATCAGATAAGCAATACAGCTAAAATTCCCCCAGGGTTGGGGGAAGAGACTGTCCCTGTATCGCCCGAGAGATTTCAGTGAGAGGCCCAAAAGGGAAGCACGATGTGTGCTCAATTCAACACCCTGGTTAGGTGTTGGTAGACAGAGGTGGGTAGGAAGTAGGCCTGCTCTGAAGAACCTCAGTCAGAGACAAGCTAAGGGATCATTTCAAGGTGTGTGTGTGTGTGTGTGTGTGTGTGTGTGTGTAGGGATACATGTTGGAATCCGTGTAAAGTCCAGAATTCAGGCTCCATCCTATCCTGGTCTTGAATATGGTGGCAGGCAGTGTGGACCCTGGGGGAGCACAGGTGAATTTTGGAGGAGCCTAGGGTTTACTACACAGGGAAGCCTGCATGTAGTCGGGGACTGGAGTGAGAGCATAAAGGGATCTAACAGGTAGAAGGGATGATTTGAGGAAAAGTCCTCACTCACATCACCATAGCTTTGCTGAGATTAGTAATCTCACTCTCTGAACTGGTTGGGTTTGAGGTGTGTTCCTGCCAGGGGCTTCTGTGGGTAATGAGAACTCATGAGGGACTGGAAGGAGGTGATCCACACAGTGGGATTTTAGGGTAATCTTTCCAGTGTAAAGAAGGATCAGGTAAGGGCGATAGTTATTAATAGTTAAGAGTCTGTTCAAGTGAGAGGCTCTGAGGACTTAATGGGGCACTGTAGTGGAATGAAGAGTAGTGGGTACCAAATGCGCTCTGCATGTGAACTTCTGAGGATGCTTGAGTTGCCAAGACATCAGTAAGACAGTATGAATGTGAGCTCTGAGGCTTTGATGGCTGAGATCACACACTGCCTGCACTCACTTGGGGTTTGACAGGCTGAGCATAAGGGGCCACTAGGACATCTACAAAGGCTTGGGTATGGATCTACTTTATTCTGCTTACCTATAGTTTGTTCTGTCAATGGACTGAAGGCCTCAGCTCCAGTCTCCACTCCATCCATTACTGATAGTCACTAATAAGGACTTGAAATTCAACTTCTGCTTCCTCTTCTGCAGGTTATCATAGAGATATTCCCTCTCAGGATGCCATGGGGACTAGTCTAGAGATGGACACAAAAGATCACTGCCTCTTGATAGGTGACATCTGTCATAATGATGTTTTTCTGCTCAGCTGTTTTCAAAGGCATGGGAGGAACGGTGGGGTTGTGCCCCAAGACTCCTCTTTCCCCGTGCATTCTGACAGAGCATCGCCTCCAAATGGGCAGAGATGACTCAGTATTTCCTAGGACTTGTGGGTTAAACATTGAGTCAACATTATTCTAACACTTTTTAATGCTCTTCATATTTACGGCCTACAGTAGGCAGCAGACAGAGGCACAGAGCCACAAAGGGCTTCCGGGCCAGTGAAGTCTTTTCTCAAAGCTCTAGGAAAGCCACAGTGATACCCCTCCCTCGTAGTAGCTTAAAAAAATACTTGAGATGTGTTAGTATATTTTAACATTCTCTAAGAAAAATGAAAGGAATAAGAGGTTTACAGTGGAAGACTTCAGGAAGACAGGGTCTCGAGTTCTGTACACATGAAAGTCAAAAATACTAAGAAAGCATGTTTTCCTGACCCCCACCCCCAAATGGGGGGGTGTTGCCATGAGCTACCATGACTCAGAGTTCGCAGATGGGGAGAAACATATCAATGAAAGTTCCTCAAAGTTCCTCAAAGCGGCCAGCATTGTTGCCTGTTGGTGCCCTGGCAGACCTGGCACTGGGTTGAGAGGACCTTGGCTTATCTGAAAGAGTCCAGACGTTTCACATGGATTATATTTTAATGCTGGAAAGGAAACAAGGAGGAAGGGAAAAAGAAAGAAAAAAAGTTCATGTCTCCCCTCCTCTTCTTTTAATATCATTTTCAGTAGCACAATGCATTTAAAGTAAGGCATAGTTTCCTCAGAGTAATATGGCTTCAGGACATGATTTAGATGGAAAATTTAAGTAAGATTAATGCAATTTATTATCCAACAGGATATCCCTACAAGCCACACTATTTGGCTGAATTTTAGATTCCCTATCTAATATTTCAGATGAGAGTTCCAGATGGGTGCCTCATTCCTCTATTAGTTTAGTCAGGGTGATATAGAGTTTGTAAAACAAGAGAGGTTAAACTAGTTTTAACACTTGATTAATCATTGAAATTACTTTGTTACTGTTTGAATCCATTGACTTTGTTTATTAAGTAACTCCCTAAGACCCAAAGCCAACACAAACTACAGGCACATTTCCAACTTTGCTAATTTATTTGATGACTTCTTCAAAGGGATTTTTTAAAGCAGTAAGTTCATGGTTATATTGAAAGGCTGCCCAAAGCTTCCTCTTTGAATTGCAAAAAGCTAAAGCATGGAATTATAAAATTGAAGGGAAAACAGGTATGGGCACACAACATCACACTCACACTCACACACACACACACACACACATACACACACACACACGCTCCTATATTCTAATTTCCTGGAACATTATTGGGCAGATAAATCTTTAAAACAAATTGCATGAATAATTATCAGAGCTGTTGCTACTTCCACCAAGAAACAGAACACGAAACCTTCGGAGGTGACAAACCACAAATATATTCTGCCATCGTATAAACCACTGGCGAGTCTATCAAGGGAAGTGAATTCCCACGCAGTGGTGAGGCTGTAGGGGAGGGAGAGATGCGTTGGGGGAGGAGGTACAAGCAAAAGCAAGATGGATGCAGAACTGCGCATGTGCACAGGGGGGTTGTAGGGCGCGCTGCAGACACCGAACAAAGCTCCAAAGCAGAGCTTCTTTTTGGGATATGAAAATTTCCTGAAGTCTGGGCTTGGTAAATTGATTGCAATCTCTGTTCAGAGACCTATCGGGAGCAAACGAGTGAGTTGCAGACATAAATATGAATTCCAGAGCCTCCAGCTAACCCAACTCATAAATGAATTCCTAGATGCTGACCGAGCCAGAAGCCCCGGCGTTGGAAAACCACTTGGCAGGAACCGTTAGTTTCAAAATGAGATGAACTGCTCTATTTAGCCCTCATTGAAAACTTTACAGAAACGCCAGATTTCCATAAACACAGGTTTCCTTGAGTTTCCAGGGCTTTGATTAACTGGTAGAGGAGAGTCTCACAAATACAGATTTGTGTGTAATGTTCAGGTTGGATGGGCTTGCGGGGGACGGAGACCAACACAAGGCTCCCCTCTCCTTTCTGGGATGTTAACTCTTCCCTGCTTTCCAGAAGGCTCCTTTTGTTATAAGGAGTTTGGAAAATTAAGAATTAGTCTAGGGTTTACAAACGTGGTTATAGATCATATTCCTGTCATTTGTGTCATCATCTCTTAAGCCTTTTATGACTGATTGACAGCCCACTGCTTTATGGTTTGGCTTGAATGCCCCAAAGGAATGAGAGAATTAAAAAATACACTTCTGTCTTTACTGAAAAAGTCATAAAGTTGTGGCTTCTACTAAGTAAAGAGATTGCTTGCAAGACATATTTTCTTTTTAAAATGTGTTTTCATTTTTCTTCTTACTGCAGTTTTTCTCCATTGATCCTGGCATGCCAAGCAGAATCTCTAAAATCTGTGCAGCAAAGATCCATACGTTAAATATTCTGGTGGTTGCTTTTTTTTGGCTTCCATGTTCAAGTCAATAAAAACAAAAATTGAAGGGTAAATAGCCAGTTTTCTGTATTCTGAAAAATGGTTTCCTTCCAAGGGAAGAGTTTGTAGCCCAGGAATGGCTTGAGTTATGACATGGACTTTGTGGCCTCTGAAGGCCTCTCCCGTATTTTGTGCTGTGCCTCCTGTTTGTTCATGGGATTTTAAACACTGGTGATGATGCAGAAAGAGAACATGAGTTAAGCTGGTTGCTACCTAACTTAATGGAGTTGAAGCTTCTGATTTTTTTTTAGTGGAAGGACCTAAAGATGTTGAGAGTAGATCCATTAATTATAGATCAAAACGCAACTTACAATGGAGTTCAGAAAGAAGGAATGAGGGAGGGAGAGAGGGAGAGAGGGAGGGAGGGAGGGAGGAAGGAAGGAAGGAAGGAAGGAAGGAAGGAAGGAAGGAAGGAAGGGAAAGGAATACTAGGGAGGTGGCTCAGTAAGAGCTCTTGACACACAAGTGCGAGGATCTGAGTTCAAATCCCAGGAAACTATAGCCAGGTGTGGTTGTATGCACATCTGTAACCATAGTGTTGTTGTTGTTGTGTGTGTGTGTGTGTGTGTGTGTGTGTGTGTGTGTGGTGTGTTTGTGAAGACAAGAGGATCCCTGGAACTTCTTGATTGTGAGTCTGGTTCCAGGCTCAATGAAAGAACCTGTCTCAAGAGAATATGGTGGAGAGTGATACCTAATGCCCTCCTCATATACACACTTGGTACACACACACCCTCACACACTCTCTCTGTGTCTCTTTTTCTCTCTCTCTCTTTGTCTGCCTGTCTGTCTGTCTCATAAAAGGAAGGAAGGGAAAGAAGGAGAGGAAAGGAAGGACAGTTATCAACATTTTTGGCTTTAGTTTTAACCCATTTCTGGGTAGTAGAAACTCATATACTTGTCTATATGAATTGAATCTTAACAGAAGTTTCTCTAAAATATCAGCTCCAGGTAGGGAGGGACTAATCAGAACTTATCTTTGGACAGGGAAAGATGCCAGTTTCCCTGTAAAGTACAGGACAGCATGAACATTCCTAAAGTCAGGAAGAGGTAGACTTAGTTCGGGAAAAGCACCCGAGCGGCATACCTCAGAGTCATCTTCCCAAGTAGAGCAGTGCGAAGACTTCTGTTCTAGATTTTTCATGATATCTTCATAATCTGTTTCCTTCTAATGCTTTCCAGAAGTACCAAGCAAGGCATTTAGAGAGCGATCGGCCCCCTTCCCACCCCTCCTCTTCTTCTTCATACTAGCCTCTCGCTTTTAGTGATTAACTGGGAGGTTAATCAAAGCAAAAAATTTCAAGTGATTTCACTCTTCTTTTCCTTCTCTTTCTTTTTATTTCCCATTTATGAGTCAGTTCTGGGAGATTCATTTCAAAGACAAATGCTGGAGCAGGTAAGAAGTAGACCCTAACCCTACAGAATCTGGCATCAGTTGTATGGGTATGGATGAAGGGACACCCAGGTGCAGAGATGACTGACAACTTCTCTCAGACTTTTAAATTATACCTCTGGTCCCCAGAGGCTCATGACCATTTCATAATACAAATTGCACTTAGTTCAACTTCAAAAGTCCCCATAGCTTTTAACAGACTCAACACTGTTCAAAGTCCAAAATCCCTTCTGAGACTCAGGAAAATTGTTATCCATGAGCTCCTGTAAAATCAAAACCAAGTCTCATGTATCAATATACAGTAACTCAGAGTAAATATTCCCGTGAGAGAATGTCAAAGATAGATCAGAATAAAGCAAGCCCAACAAGTCCACCAAGGCAGATATCAAATCCTGCAGCACCATGTCCAGCATCTGGGACTTGTGATGGATCCAATATACTTGGATAGTCCCATCCCTCCAGCTCTCTTGCCTTAAGCATATGTGGTCTCTCTCCTGGGCTGGCTCATTCCTACAGCTTTTCTCAGTGGGCATATTTCTGACATCTCCTGTATCCTATAGTCTCTGTTGATTCTTGGGCCCTTTCATGGCTTCACATAGCCTACTCTTGGGCATCTCTGCTGCTGCTGCTACATATTTTCCTGACCTTGGAGGTTTTCTGTAACCCTGTTGCAAGTCTCCATGACCCACTAACTCTTATACTTTATATGACTGGAAAACCAGCGTCATGTGGATGGTGCTATTGGATAGGTGTGTACTCTGAAAGAACTAGCAACAGCTGGATGTCTGAACCCTAAGAGACTCTGTAGAAAGAGAGGGAGATAGTCACCCCTCCTGCCCAATAGGTCAGCTTCAATTGCATGAGGGAGAGGGTCTAAGGACAGACACAGAGGAAGCCAGGGGGCCATTGCAAGCTTTGCCATCTTGGACACTGGGCTGGCGGCCACAGATCTGGAAAGCTCAGCTGAGATGTAGGGAAAAACTCTCACAGGTGCATGCCTTTGTAAGTATCCCCTCCAGGACATCATAAACTCTGTAAGAAAGCCCAAATAATATCCTTATTCCCTAAACTGTAGTTTTTATCCTAAGGACCACATGGAGAGAGAGAGAGAGAGAGAGAGAGAGAGAGAGAGAGAGAGAGAGAGAGAGAGAAGCAGTGCACCTCCCAGTGGGCCTGAAAGCCAAGAGTGCATACAGCACAGGCCTCCCAGAAGTGAATTTCACTTTATAGATACCAGGTTCTGCTGATAGCTTGAGATGTAGTTTGCCCCCCTTAGACCACATTTGAACTACAATTTTTAAAACCGGAACAAAAAAAAATTCATTAGAAATTAGTTGACTAAACAGCTATTTGTGGGTCATCACAACAGAGTCATGGATGCCTTTCAAGTTCACTGAAAGCAGGTGTTTTCTTCAAAACAGCGTCCAGGGGGAAAGGGGTCCAGGGCTATGGATCAAAGAGAGAATGTTATTGAAAGCTGAGTGGGATGTGATCTAAATGTAAAAGTCAGGCAATAAAAACTATAAAGTTGCAGCAGAATGGAAGTTCAGACACTCTGATTTCATCTTCATTGTACATATATCCAGGAGTAAGATTGCAAGATCATGTGGAAGTTCTTGATAAATTGTTACAGCACCCTGTACTGTTAGCCACAGGGGCTGTAGTAATTTGCGTTCCTATCAATAGTATACAAGAGTCCACTTCCTCTGCAGTCTCCCCCACACTTGGGAGAGTATTTGTTGTTGTAGTTTGTTTGATAATAACTATTAAACTGGAGTGAGATGATATGTCATTGCAGCTTTGACCTGCAATCTGCATTTCTCTGTGACACTGAACACGCACACATATGTGCATGCACACACATTTGCATATATGACTTGATTATTATACAATTATACAAGAAACAAAATACTAGAATTCATTGTATCTGAATATGTACAAATATTATATGTTGGTTAAATGTTAATATTGTTCCATGAATTTGAAACTGATGTGCCTTCATAATGGAAAAAGACACCACTTCTTAAGGAGGCCATCTTATGTTAAGGGAGGGTGGTCCTCAAAGCAAATTTAACTGAATGTTCCATGTTTCTGTATCTCAGAATGATGTGCATGGGACCTGTTGGGACTTCTTGGAGCACTGAAGAAGACAGAAACACACTTGCTGGCCTCTTGTGTGTTTCTGCCCTAGCACACTGTATTGGCTGCTTTCACATCACTGTGACCACAGTACCTGACAGAAACAATGTAAGACAGCGAAGGTTTGTTTTGGCGCATACTTTCAGAGGGTTTCAGTCAATCACGAAAGGGAAGGAATGGCAGCAGGAGAGCTCCATTCGTGGTAGGCAGGCCGGAGAGTGTGGCAGTCTATTCACATCACAGAGGACAAGGAAGCAGAGAGAGTAAGAACCAAGAATCAGGTATAACTTTCAAAAGCCTGCCCCAACTCCTACTTCTGCCAGTCAGACCCCACCTCATAAGGGCTTCAGAACTGCCCAAAACGGAGACCACATTTACAAACCATGAGCCTGTGGGGGACACTTCAGATTCAAACCATAACACATACCCCTCTACTGATTTACTTTGGAGGAATGAGTAAGGGGATATACTGAGAGACTTGGCACCTATAGGAACCTGACCTTTTACCTGAGAGGTCACCAGAGACATGGAGCCCAAGTACCAGTATCCTGGTGTGTTCGTTACTTTTTCTGTTCCTGTGATAAAACACCATAACAAAGGCAACTTATAGACAGAAGAGTTTATTTGGCTTATGGTTCCAGAGAGATAAGAGTTAAGAGTTCATCATGGGTGGGAGAGGCATTGTAGGAGGCAGCCAGAGAAGAAAGCTTAGCATTTATGTCTTTGAGCACTAACAGGAAGTTTGTGAGTACCAACACAGCACAGAGAGAGAGAGAGAGAGAGAGAGAGAGAGAGAGAGAGAGAGAAACTAGAAATGTGGTAAAACTATGAACTCTCAAAGCCCACCCCCAGTGATGTGCTTCCTCTAGCAAGCCCACAACTCTAGACAGGTTCCATGACGCTTCCCAGACAGCACTATCAACTGACCATGTGTTCAAATATTTGAGCCTACAGGGGGCACTTATTCAAACCACCACACCAGGTGACTACTTCCTGCTCAGAGGTGATAAAAGGCAAACATTCTCTGCCCCATGCATCTCCACACACATCCTAGTGTGGCTTTGGCAATCACATGCTTTTAGACAACAGAATGGTCTAAACAGAACATCTTCCCTCCCCTCCTTATTTTAATTACTTCCAGCTTTAGACACATTTCCTCTACCCCATCTAAGACCTCTCTGACCAGGCTAAAGATGTGATGACATGATGGGCCATGCATTTTGCCTTTGTAGAAATTGCTTTGCAATTCATATTCTTTGAGGTGAATGAGAAGGTCTGTCTCCTCTGCAGATGGTAAGTTCCACTGTATTCTTAGCACCCAGACTAAGTGGAGGGGTGTGTCTTATGGTTTGAATCTGAAGTGTCCCCCACAGGCTCATGGTTTGTAAACGTGGTCCCTGTTTTGGGAAGTCCTGAAGCCCTTATAAGGTGGAGTCTGACTGGCAGAAGTAGGTAACCTGCAAACAAATGAATCTTTAATGAATGAAAAAAATGGTAGAGAGGAGCCAGTGTGGTTGACCTACTGTGTGAAAGCAATTACATTGTGGAAGTCACTAGGAAAGGTGATGGTAGTAGACCATTCTTCTTGAGTGACAAGCAAATGACAATGCCTGCCCAGGGAAAGAAGATTGAACATACAGGTATTCTACATGCCACAGAAAAAATGACCAAACCACAGAAAGTGCATCCACATAGCATCCATTTAGGAAAAGACTCCTGTCCCCGTAGCACAAGTAAACTTCACCTCTTGTGTGACATATAAGTTCAGATTCACGATTGAGCAGACTGCTGTCTTTTACTCCTCAGCCCTTTTGACACATGATCACTACTTTTTCTGTCCTTCCACAAAACTCTCAGTTCTAAACATCTCGTTCCCATTCTAAAGAAGGAATGGGATTTTTCTGGGTGCTCAGGTGGTGGTAGGAGGATCTAAGGACGTATCTCCATAGCCCCATAGGATTATGACCAACCACCTCTCGCTCCTAATCATACCTTCTCCACTAAGATGAACTGTATGTTCTCAAATCATGAGCTCAAATAGGCTCCTTCATTCCTTTTGTTTCTTTTGTCAGAATCATTCACTAGTGAGAAAAGCCACTAATCTACCAGGCAACAACTGGTACAGATGAGATGTCACTTCCTAGACTTTTATATAAATGTGAGCCTACAGCCTATCTTTTATAATTGTCTTTGTTCAATTCAACATAATTATTTTGATGTTTGTCTATGTTATATACATGGAGAGTTTGTTTCCTTTTGTTGCTGAGTTGTGTTCCATTACAAAATCCTTGCAAGAGTTTTTATATACAATCTTTTAAATTCATATTTTAGTTATTTCTATGTCTTTATTATGCATAAAGATGCTATAAATATTCATGTACTAAAGTTTGTGTGGACACTCATGCCTCATTCGACAACAGGGATAGTCTTTTGGAAGTGGGTCACTAGGTATTTAGTCATTTGTGAACATCATTGAGCACGTAACACATAGTAAGATGGCTGTGGCATCACTAGTCAAGAATCTTAAGGGGTTATTGTTGTGTACATGGTCTGCTGTCAGTGAAAACACTATGATATAGTGTGTGACTGTATGTTCTTATTTCTCTTGGCTAAATACCAAGAAGTGGTATGTCTGAGTATTATAAGTGAATGTGTAAAAATGTTGTCTAAAGTAGCTGTATAATTTTATAGCTCCTAAATTTCCAGTGTGTGAAAATTTCAGTTCTTCCATACCATGGCTAAATATTTGCTATGGTGAGTTACAAAAATACTAGTCATTTCACTGCATTGTGTAATATTGCATTGTGATTTTACTTAGCACTGTGTGTGTATGTGTTCGGTTGCTATCCATAGTTTAGGAAATAATTCCAAGGATTAATAAAGAGGAATCCATAAAAATCTTCTTTCAGCAAAGGAAAAATAATCACCAGAGTAAAGGGACAGCCTACAGCATAGGACAAAACTCTGCCAGCTATGGATAGTACAGAAGATCACTATCTAGAATCTAGGGAGTACTCCACAAATTAAATACCAAAAGTTTCCATACAATCAATAAAGGGGCTAATGAGTTGAATAGACAGTTCTCAAAGGATGAAACAGAAGTGACCAATAAATATTTGAAGAAGTATTCCACATCCTTCACCATCGGAGAAATGCATCGCACCTCAGTTAGTGTGATAGTTTGAATGAGAATGTCCCCCATAGGCTCCAAGTATTTGGGGCATTTTGTTCCCAGTTGGTGGAGCTGTTTTGGGAGGTCTTAGAAGGTGTGGCCATGCTGGAGAAAGCATGTCACTGGGGGTGGACTTAGAGAATTCCTAAGCCTTGCAGGATCTCCAGTAAAGCTCTTGCTTCCTGTGCCTGCTAGAAGATGTGAGAGCTTAGCTTCTGCTCCTCCTCAAGCCACCTCTGCTGCCATGCCTCCCCGCCACAATGGACTCTTGCCCCTTGGAACTGTAAGCGCAAATAAATTCTTCCTTCTATAAGTTGCTTTGGTCAGTGTTTCTGTCACAGCAACAGAAAAGTAATTAATAAGTAATGAAACAAGTAACATCAAATGTTGGCAAGGGTAAGGTGGAAGAGGAACCCAAGTAAAGTGCTTGTGGGAATGCAAACTGGTACAGCCACTGTGGACATCAGCTCAGGGTCCTCCAAACACTAAGTCTGAAGTACCGTCCAATCCATCTATAGCGCTTCGGAGTATGAACCTGAAGAATTCTAAGTTGCCATTCTGCAGATTCTTGCACATCCCTCCCTGTTCATTGCAGCTGTTCACAGTAACCAAATGTGATGGCTAATGTTGATGATCATCTTGGCAGGATTACCAGGAGACAAGTTTCTAAGCTGTCTATGAGGATTTTCTTGATTTGGTTGAGGTGGGAAGATTCACCATAGGTGTGGGCAGCATCAGCCCATGGACTGGAGTCCCAGACTGAATGAAAAGAAAAGGAGCTGAGCACCAGCATTTCACGGTCTCTCTGTCTCTCTGTCTCTCTCTGTCTCTCTGTCTCTGTCTCTCTCTCTCTGTCTCTCTCTCTCTCTCTCTCTCTGCTTCCTGAGTGTGGATGCAAAGTGATTAGCTACCTCCATGCAGTCTCTACCATGATGGATTGCACCCTCAAACTCTGAGTCAAAATAAACTCTTCCAGCAGGTGTGGTGGTGCACATCTTTAATCCCAGCACTTAAGATGCAGAGGCTGGAGGATCTCTGTGAGATGAAGGCCAGCCTGGTCTACATAGTGAGATTCAGGTCAGCTGGGCCTGCAAGGAGATCCTACCTCAAAAAAACAAATAAAATAAATAAACGCTTCCTTCCTAAAGTTCCTTTGGTCAGATATTTTGTCTCAGCCATGGGTCAAGTAACAGATCAAGATATGGAACCAGCCTAGACGTCCATAAACAAATGAATAAAGAAAATGTGGTATATACATACACAAGTGAAATTAATTCAGCTGTAAAAATTTGAGATTTTTTTTAGGGAAATGGATGGAACTGGAGATCATTATGTTAAATGAAATATGCCAGATTCAGAGAGACAATTAAGTTTTCTCTCATATGCATCCACACACACACATCTCTCTATATATATATATATATATATATATATATATATGAGACATGAAACTTGAAAGGGGGTTTTTGGGAAGAAGGGAAGTAGTCTAATGGGCTGGGGGAGGAAGAATAAGAGAGATATTGACATAGACATCTCATGAAAGCAGAAGCCATTCTTTAGAAGTTGACCAGCAAGAGCAGGACAGTAGGACGTGAAGAAGAATGATGTATAATGAAAGATATAATATCATTGACGTATAATGATTATATATAATCTACAATATTGTCATAATGTCACCCTTATTTTTAAAAATATTTTGATTATTTTATGTGTCTAAGTGCATTGCCTGAATGTAGGTAGGCATATCCGTATTGCGCAGAGCCCATGGAGGTCAGAAGAGGACTTTGGATCCCCTGGAACTGGAGTTACGAATGATTGTCAACCGCCATGTGGCCGCTAGAAGTTGAACCTGGGCCCTCTGCAAGAGCAGCCAATGGTCTTAGCTGCTGACCTATCTCTCCATTCCTGTCATCCCTATTTTGTATGTTATTCAAAATACTAATGAAAGGTAAATAAATGCCTTTTAAATAATTTTAAAAGTTATTTTTACAGAAGTTTCAGTTCTTTGGGATTTGATTTTTTGGGATCTTAGAATTTAGGAATATTAGAAGTTAAGGATTTTGATGTTTAGCATTTGGGATTGTGGTTTGTGCGATTTAGGCCTAGGCTCTTTGTAAAATATGCTTGTCACTACATTTCTATGTGTCTTTCATAGTCTTCATAATAGTTTTTCCAACTTTGTTCTCATGGTCCGCTCTGCTTCATTGTAGCATTTTTACCCACTTGGGGTTCAGTTATAACAGCAGTTTTATGTTTTTTGTACAGTGATTTCATTATCTATGTTCTTGTTTGTTTATTTTGCTTGTTTGTTTGTTTGTTTGTTTTTGAGACAGGGTCTCCTGAAGCCCCAGCTAACCTGGAACTCACTCTGTAGACCAGGCTGGCCTCAATCTCACAGAGATCTGCCTGCCTCTGCTTCCTGAGTGCTGGGGTTAAAGGCATGCACCGCCATGCCCTGCTCATTTGTGTTCTTCTTACATCTACTTCTATTGATTGATTCATTCCTCACAGATTATCTTCTCCCAAATCTACATTCTTGGTAATTTTATATGAGATGCCAGATTAGAGAATTTACCTTATTGGGTGCTAGAATTTCATATTTTAAATCTTCCTTAAAATATCTCTGAATTTTGTACTGGGTTGTACTTCAGTTATCTGGAAATAGCCTGGTATTTCAGTGGCCTGTTTAGAAGTTTTGTTAGATGGATCTGGGGCAGATTTGGGTCTATGGGCCACTGGAACTCGCTTCTAAGCCAACAGTCTTCTGAGAACCTTTAACCACTGCGTCCCAGGCTGTGAGGCCTTTCTGTTCTGGCTGGTGAGCCTGCTACCGCAGCTCTGTCTCTGTGTCTCCCACTGTGAGCTCGGGGATTATTCTGCTTCTGCTTTCCTAGGCCTTGACAGTATCTGAGTTTTTGCTGATTAGTCCTCAGCTATAGACTCAAGGGCCACGTGCCTGTCTGCAGGCCAGCGCTCCTTCTTGTTTTCTTCCTTCTTTGGACCTCTTCTCTGTGAATTCCAGTCACCCAGACCCCTTGACTTTTGCCCAGCTCCCCCTTGCTTAGATGCTACCCTAGAAATGCATAGAATGTGATCTGGATCATGCTTAAGGCTTACCTAGCTTGAAGTCCCTCCCCCGAGATGCTTCTTCTCCACTGCCTGTCATCCGAAAGCTACTGCGTCTTCTCATTAAGTCAGTCAGTATTCTGTGTCACACTTTTATTCTAGAAGTCAACAATATCATCCTACTATTACAGTATAAACTGCTCACAATTTGTTTTTCCATTTACTTATTTATACACTTTTATCAGTATCTTACTAGGCTCTGTATTAGTTACTACAGTTCCCAAATTTTCTGACCTGCTCCCAAGAGATGAATGGTACAGTGTCATAAGGAAAATTTATATGTAGACAGTCATGGAACCAAGCTCTGCTAAGCTTTTTAACAGTGACCAGGTCTTACCTTGGGTGCCTGCCTCTTGGCAATAGGCCTTTGCCACTTCCCTCCTTTCCCTTCATCTGGACTAGGTGTCTGAGGTGGAAATGATATCCTGTGAGTTTCATAGCCCGAATCTCAAGAGATGTTGGGTCTTCCACTTTCATGCTCTTAGGATATTGACCTGAGACCTCCATGTACGGACAGCAGGGTAGCTCAGTGCAGAACACAGGTCACACAGAGGAGAACCAAGGCCCCCATGCACAGCCATCAGTGACCACTAGCCTAACAGGCCCTGCAGCTGACCACGGGTGTAGGAGTGAGCCTGGGAAAGTCCTTCAGGAGGATATCACTGTCCATCCATGACCAAAGAATTTTTCTTAAGCTATTGAGTTTTTAAGTTGTGTGTTGCACAGGAAGGTGTAAAATAATAATTATTATTTAAATGAACATAATAACCCTTCGAGGGAGTTCAGATTTAACCACATTTTATAGTAGTGGAGACTCCAAGAAATGAAATCCTTGTTCAGACACATAGTTCAAGAGTAGCTGAACAAGATGAACACTCAGATATCTCTCCTCTTGGAAGAGAGCTTGCTCAACCACCCTTGAGAAGTAAGTAGGTAAGGTGACTTCCAGATAATCTCAGGAGCAGGACTGGGAAGCCAGATGAATGAGGACACTGCAAGGATCCTTCCTTAAGAGCCTTGCAGGGAATGTGATGTTGGGACAAAGGAGTTAGCACAGGATACCTGGGACTCAGGAGTATGGGAAGACAGTATGCTTGGACAGACTGGCCCCTTGTCAGCCACAGCATGCCTCCCCAACTAGGAATGGAGCTAGGTACGTATTTCCCTGATTTCTGACTGTTTGGCCCCTTTTCTTACTAGGCCCCATGGCCCATCCTGCTCAGTGCAAAACAAGGTCACCCAGTGGAATTCTCTCCAAGGAGATCATTTAGGGTGAAGAAGAAAAATGGGTGGAAAAAATGGGCTATTTTTGACACAGTGTCTTGGGTGATCTTGATGCAATCGTATTATGAGTATGAAGTTCCTCCTGGGAAAAGAGCAGTTTGGACCAGCCCCACGTCATTAGAACGACACACCAGTAAAATGACGGGAAAATATATGGACTTTTTTTCCCCTTAGGATTTTCTCCTGTAGGAAGAACTCAGAACCTTTTTTGGCACATGTAGAAATCTAAGAGAAAAATGGGAAAATATGGGGCAGTGGGAATAGCCAACTTTTCAAAAGTCTGATGAATTTTGTTGAGTGGCTATGCAAAGTTTACTCATTCAATTAATATGATGATGGTATTAATAATGTTAATGATAACTAATGCATCCTCACAGATAACCTTGGGCCAGGGCTTTGTGCAATCTCAAGTTTAATAGCAGTGAAATACATATTTATTCATGCACATACACATATAGATGTATAATTTTGCTTAGAATTTGCAGTCTAATGGAAGGAGACACACGTTAAGCCAATAGGTAGAAAGTTGGCAACTGTGAGGTAAATAATGAAGGAAGAACTAGGGCATTTGATTTTTTGAAAATCAGGAAAGAAAGGCCTCTCTAAGGAAGTAATATTGGACCTGAGCCTTTAAGCCTTGGAAATCAGAGAAAGGAGTTCCAGTGGAAACAGTTTGTGTTAGCTCTCACCACTCATCAAAGAAGCTTCTTTTTGCAACAGATGGAGATTATTGCAGAGATTCACAACTGGTCCGAATGTAGAGAGCAAGTGACTCTGGGGTGTCTGGTCCTAACTGATACATCTACAATGCATTCCCTTCACCTAAGGCTCAGAGAACATCGTGGAAGGGGGATGGGGGTGAGGTGGAAAGATTGTAAGAGCCAAAGGATCAAGAGTGCTATAAAGTGTCTTCTAGACACGACAGGAAAGCCACATTAGCAATGTGGTAGTTAAACAAGACCTGGATAATGACATCATTAGTTGACATGCCAATATCATGGGGAGAACTTTGCAGGGTCCCCTCTTCAGCTGAAGAGCTACAGGTAATTAATGGCTGCTGAGGGAGGGAGAATCAGTTTTCTCCAGGGATGAGCTCCTTGATAGGTTATCTAATGACAAGAGGCTAGCCCTGAATGCATGTGCATATGAGCAACACTAAATGAACTCAGGATATAGAAATAATTATTAAAGATGCCACAGAATTGAGAAGGTGTTGGGGGAAATGTGGGAAGAGTTGGAAGGGAGAGAACACAGTACTTTTGGATGAAATTCTCAAAAAAAAAAATAAAAAAGGAAAAGAAACAGTACTAGTAGATGAAGGTTGGGTATGAATCTCTTCTCGTCCCCTTCTGTTGCTGTGATAAAACACTGACCAAAAGCAATGTACGGGCACAAAGGTCTTATTTCAGCTTACAGGCTGTAGCCCATCATTGAGGAACTTTCTAATGCAGGCTTTCTTCCTCAGATGACTGTAGGCTGTATCAAGTTGACAGTTAAAGCTAACTAGGGCAGACTCTTAAATGGCTTCTATCCTCAGAAGTCATCGCAAGGAAGGAGAAGATCATCTCCTTATCTGAAGCCCAAGCAGCTCTGGATTATTTCCCTATATCCTCAGAGAGCTGGGATTCCACAGCCTTGACTGATGTCCATGTAAGACAAATAGAGTGACGGGTCAGGCGAAGTCATGATTATGAGGTCACTTCCGCCACTGTCCCAAGGTGGCCTGCCACATGACCGCACTGTGCACTCTTAAGTGCAATGTTCCTAGTTTCTATGAGATAAATTTTTATTCCCAAACTTTAAAAAAATCTGTCCTCCAGGAATCATTTTATGAAACACCAGAGAAGGGCAAAGCAGGCTGGACTGACCCAGCCCCACAGACCGCAAATTGGCTGGTTCTGTAATGCGTCACAAACCTCCAGGGCCCAGCAACCATTGCAAACTACTCTCTGAGAACCTAATAATTATCAGTTGTGCAAAAAGTGTCACCATGATTCTGGCAGGGTTTGGCTCCCTTTGGCATGGGAGTAGAGGATTGGGGGTTGGGGGGCAGGCCAGTGGCAGTCTGCAATGACTCTTAGTGGGAACTGGCTGAGCATATAATTATATCATGAGTCAAGCACTCTCCAGGGATGTAAGATGACCAGAGGAAAATGAAATAACATTATATCCCACATGAATAAAGGCACTGGTGGGGTAAGCTGACTCCTGAGAAAGAAAATGGGGGCTAAGACGTTTCCCAGCAATTAAGCGTCTTACATCCCTGCGTCCCTTCTCTTAAAATGAAGGGATTATGTGGGCATGATTTATGTCTTTGCTTTAAGCCTGGAGGAACAAGCGACCAGAGATGACAGCCCACATGGATAGATGATCTCCATGGCAAACAAAAAGCCTTTGAGCTGGAAAACTTGTATCACCAGGCTCCAACAGAGCACTGTTTATTCAGGAAGAAATTAGATTGACAAATGTTGTGGTGGGAGTTAAAAAATATTTTTTCCTGGCTAAACCACTTCCAAAGGTATATTTTTATGTATCCAGGAATAGCAGCCTGTTTGTCTTGCTTCGGCTTGTTCTCCCTGTTCTCTTTTTGGCCAATGGCTGAAGAGTTAGCCTCTCCGCACTGGCCCGATGGAGTGGCTGAAGTGGAACAAGAGCAGCGCTCGAGCCCTTCCAGTGTCTCTCCCGGCTTCCCAGATGATAAAATTAGCCAGGGGACTTCTGATCAAGCTTATCAGAGAAAAGCAGTTACGAGGCAGCTCCAGCACAGGGGTTAGAGACAAAAATAAGACCGACAGCCTTTTAGGATGTTCTCTAAAATTAAGGTTAATTTTTTTCTTTTTGAGACAGCATTTTACCATGTGGCTCAGGCTAGCCTAGAACTTGCTCTATAGCTCAGGGCGGCTATGAACTTACCACCCTCCTGCCTCAACCTCCCAAGCATTGTGTGCATAGGTGTGTACCACCATGCTTGCAAAAAAGTAGAGTTATTTTAAAATTTTGTTTATTCCACTTTATGTGTATTAGTGTTTTGTCTGCATGTGTACATGCACCCAGTGCGTGCCTGATGCCTGTTGAGGCATTGGATCTCCTGGAATTGGAGTTAGGGATGGTTATGAGCTGCCATGTGGGTGCTGAAAACTGAACCCAGGTCCTCTGTAGGATCAGCCAGTGCTCTTAACCACTGAACCATCTCTCCAACCCTTCAAATAGAATTATTTTATATAGAAAGGGCAGAACCAAAACAAAGCTCTGAGTGGCAAAGAATAAGTAGATTTTTAGGTCTCTTTCCTAAGTCACTAGCAATATTTCTTAAACATGTTGGTTTATTTAACTTATCATTACAATTACTTATCATTACAATTACTTATCATTACAATTTTATTTATTTATTTATTTATTTATTTATTTATTTATTTATTATGTATATGAATGTTTTGCCTGCATGTGTGTAAGTGCGCCCATGTAATACAATGCCCGCAGAGGCCAGAAGAGGGTATTTAATCCCCTGGAACTGGAGTTATGAGTGGTCGTTAGCCACCATTTGTATGCTGGGAACCAAGCCCTGGTCCTCTGTAAGAGCACGCAGTGCTCTGAAGCACTGAGCCATCTCTACAGCCCCAGTAACAATATTTCTAAAGAAAACCTAGGGTTTGGGGATAAAGAACAGTGTCTTAAAGAACAGGGTCTTAAAGGCACAAGATGGCCTATCACACACTCTTGGGGGAGTGAGTCAAAATGATGTGGTGTGTTCAGTGTGGACACTGAGCTGCTTACTTGGGAGTGAATAATGAAGTACTGAAGCAAAGAGAGAAGTCTTGGAAGACTGGTGTGAAAGCTGGTTTGATGTTCAGTCCTGAGGTGGCTGTTCCTAGGCAGCTTCCTTCCATAGAAGTATGACAGGACTAAGAGGAGCACTCCCACACAGCCTCAGCCTCCAAGATTAGGAGGAAGGATACTTGACCTTCCTGGTACTCTCTTGTTAAAGTCCCTGAAATATGTCACAAGATCAGTCAGTGTGGTTTGCCTGCCTTCATATTTATTTATTTAATTACCATGAAAAGGACCAGTTCACAGCAGGGACTACAAAGGGGCTGGTCAAAAAAGATGTAGTTAAAAAAATGATCAATATGCAGGGCACAGGCTGAGATCCCTTATGCAAAATGGTTGGGGGCAGAGGTGATTTGAATTTTGTTCTGGGGATATAGTTCAGTGGGGCACAGCATTCAACTGCAAAAATGATTTGAATTTTGGAATTTTGTCTACACAGAATAATAGATCTTGTGGGTGGGATCCAGGTGGAAATGTGAAATGCATTTATGTTTCATATACACCTAAGGCAGTTTGCAGAGTGTTTTAGGTTCACTTGCTTTGTGACTAGTGCCCAGCTCATGAGATAAGCTGTGGAATTTCCAGTTTATGATGCCACATTGGTGCCCCTTAAGTTTTAGATTTTGGAGCATCTCAGATTAGATTTTCCCAATCTATACTATTTCTTTAAAAAATTTTAAGTATTTTTATTAAAAGGCATTTTTACTTTAAAAGTCAACAAGTTAATGTGTTTGGATTTCCTTACAGGAAAATGTTTCAGAAGAGATCGGAACCATACCAGTGTAGAATAACCAGTGAAATTGAAATGTTTTTATACAATAAAGAGGAAATTCATCTCAATAAAAAAATTCACACAGTATTTTAAAAACTTTGCATAAGTTGGAGAATTTGGAAAGGGAATGAATGCTGAACTTATTCTACAGCAACAGTGGGAAATTTTCCAGTGTTGTTAAAGCTTGGTAGTACAGTTTTGTCATTAAATAATACTACAAAAATTATAGTAGACATATACAATTGCAAACATACTTCAAGTACTTTTATAACTAAATTAAGTAATTCTCAAATTGAAACTACATAATTGTATCAGAATTTTTCTATAAAGTTATATAATTTGCAAATTGATTATTGTGTGCATTTTTCTTTTAAAAATATCTCTGTCTTATTATTGTGTGGGTATAATGTACATGTGTGAGGGCAGGTAGGCAAATGTATGCATGGAGGTCACGACCACGTCTCAAGAGTCTGTTCTCTCCTTCTACCACATGTGTTGTGGGGCTCAAATTCAGGTTGCCACCAGGCTCAGCACAGACAAGTATTTTTAGCCATCTTTTTGGCCCGCCTTACTGTTTCTAAATGAAAGCACCCTAATGAGACCAAAAGTAAATTGCCCTCTTTCTTGACCTTTTCTCCACCTCACATTGAAAAACCACCTCAGTGATGTGGTAACTATTTAGAATGTGCAGCTAATTGCTCTAAATGGTCAGCAGTTGTCCACTTCTCCTTCATGAACCAGAGTGATTTTTAAAAATATTTTTTCAGTTTATTTTATATGTATGTTTACCTACATGTATATAAGTGTACCACATGCATGCAATGTCCATGGAGGACAGACAAGGATCAGATCCTCTGGAAGTGGAGTTATGGACAATTGTTGGCTGCCATGTGGGTGCTGAGAACTGAACCCAGGTCCTCTTCAAGAGTGGGCAGTGCTCTTAATCGCTGAGCCATCTCTCCAGCCCATAGTGATTTAATTTATCTCCAACAATTAAAGAATCAATTCTCTAAATCTTGCAGGAATTTCTCAGTTTCCAACGTTAATTTTCTTCTTTCAAGACAATTTTTTTCTTACATTTCACATTTCCAAAATTAAGATGCATTTAAAATTAGTTAGTATGTATATTTAACATGGGAGCATTTCCATATCCCTTACACAGGTGAAGTCAAAGACTTGGTTTGACACTGAGGAAGTAAGGTGAAGGGTAAACAGGCTTTCGAGGTAAAGAACCTTGAATTGTGTCCTCTCTCACAGATACGCTGAAGTTCTGAACCTTAGGACCTCAGAATATGACTCAGTTTAGATAAAGCATTTTTAAAGAGGCAAAATGAGGTCATTAGGGCCCTACTCAAAAGTCTCTGGTGTCATCATAAGCAGAAAGTAGAAAGGACACAGCCATGCCCAGAGGGAAAGCTGTATGAAGTCACAGAGAGAGAAAATGGCTACCAGAAAGCTAAGAGGAGAAACTTCCAGAAGAAGCTAACCTTGCTGACGCCTTTCATTAGCTCAGCCTGCCAAAGTAAACTACTGTATACCAAGTGGCTTATGCAGTAGGAATTAATTTCTTACAGTTCCAGAGGCAGAGATCTATGATCAATGAACTAGCAGATCCCATTCCCCAACCCTGTCTTCCTAATGAACTGAAGGCTTCCTCCTTCCTGTGTCCACACACAGTGGAGACAGTCATATGGTGTTTCTCTTCTTTTACCAGATCACTAATTCCATCCTAAAGGCTCACTCTCACCCCCAACTCTAAGCTTGATTTCCCAAAGGCCTCACCTGCATACCATCCTAATGTGAATTAAGGATATGTTGGTAGGGAGCGAACAATTCAGACCACACTGCACCACGGTGTTGGGCCTCCACCTCCAGAGTGCTGAAGACATAACTTTCTGTTATCTAAGTCTCCTTTGTTAGGTGGCTCTAAAGAACTACTAGAGGTTGTCATCAACAACCTTCTTAAAGGTCAGAATGAGGAGAGGTGTGTAGGAAATCAAGCCAGTGAGGAGACCCACAGGGCTAAGAGGGGCACAGGGAAGTTTTTTAAGTCATGTGTGTTATTGTAACTAAATATCAAGACTGGGTAATTTATTAAGGGAAGGACTTCACGTCTCATGGTTCTGGAGGTTGGAAAGTCCATAATCAAGGGACTGGAAACTTTGAGCCTGGTAGGCTCTGCTTCCAAGATGGTGCCTTGAATGCTCACACTGTGGAAGTCAGAAGGGCGAACGTGTGAATGCTGTGTGGGGCGGGGCCCGTTTTATAAAGGATTTAATCTTGTTCCCTGGTAGTTTATGATGATAACTTAATCAGCCCCAAAGAACCCACCTGCTAATGTGATTAAGTTTCAACACGAGTTTGAAGGGGACATGATATTCAAATGAGAGAAGTTCAAGAAGCATCCAACAGCTGTAGAACAAACTTTCCTAGATGTCATTTACAAAGAAAAGTACCAGCTCCTTCTCTAGCTTATGGGATGACAGTCAAATGTGGTACAACTGTCCTCAGTTTTGCATTTTCCTACTAAATATCAGACTTATTAGGAGCCCCTCTCTATCTCCATAACTTTAATCTTACAGGTTAGTTTTTCCTTCCCATTTTATTTAACTGTGTCTTTTTATTTCTTTATTA
>NW_008359963.1:4310262-4311577 GCF_000622305.1 Nannospalax galili | reverse complement strand
AACCACATGATTAGAAGAAGCATTTCATTACAGCATTAACATATTCACTAAAAACTTCCAGAGCAAAGATGCAGCTCTTTCAATATTGGCTGTAAGTTTTTAGGTTCACAGTTGAATTAATACAGTTACACAGTTTTGAACTCAGCATAAACCCTATAAGACATAAAATTGAATGAGGTTTTAACCTTTCAAAAAGATCACCATTTCATTTTAAATATACTGTTTCATACAGAAAAACTCATTTTTAATGCTACTAATACTTAGATGTTTACACATGCATTTCTAATCTCTATGAATCTGATTATTATTAGTCACAATCGATTACTTTTTGAGCTTCTTGGCATCTGAGCATGGGTATAAAGTCATCAGGTAGATTTCAATGGTAATGTTTTTCACATCTACTAATTATTAAGGAGCAAATTTTTATGCCTTGAAGAATTATTTTTTTAATCATTTAAATTTTTTTTAATAACTGCATGATTAGAAGAAGCATTTCACTACAGCCTTAACATATTCAGTAACAAACTCCAGAGCAAGAGTACATCTCTTTCACAGGTAGGTGTAAGTTTCTAGGTTCACAGTTGAGTTAATACAGTTATATAATATTGAACTCAGTGTAAGCTCTGTAAGACATAAAATTGAATGAGTTTTTTTAACCTTTAAAAACGATCTCCATTTCATTTTAGAATATGTTGCTCCTTTAAGAAAGACTCATTGCTTTTTCTACTAACACTGAGATGTTGGTGCATGCATCTCTAATCTGTATGTATCTGATTATTACTAGTCATAATCGGTTGCACTTGGATCCTTGGCACCTGTGTATGTCTATAAAGTCATCAGGTAGATTTCAATGGTAATGTTTATCACCTCTACTAACTAGCATGACATAAATATCCATGTGTCCTCCTCAAATGTAATACATTTTTAAAAATTTGTTGATTTTTTTCGTGTGTATATGTATATATCACACAGAACATTGCAAACCATCTTATTCAACTATACACCCACTTCCTAGATGGCACCCTCCCATAGCCTCCCTCCCCCCACTAGAGCCCTTATACTCTCATATCCCTGATGCTGTCTGCTGTGTTGTCAGCAACCCTAGCCATTCCCCACTACTTGTCCATCTGGTGAATCCAGTCAGCCTATCTAGAGGTCTTTGTTTTAGGAAGGTCAGCTGTTCCTCATATAGCAGCAATCAGTTGTCAATATTCCTTTAGATAAGATTGAGATCCGCTGTTCATTTTCCCAGTTCTATGCTGGGTTATGATCTGGGAGTCCGTTTGGCCACCCTGGCCAACAACTCAAAAGAAGG
>NW_008359963.1:4309311-4310009 GCF_000622305.1 Nannospalax galili | reverse complement strand
TGTGAAGATAAGTCAAAGGTCCTGCTCGACCATGGTTGGCTTCGCTTGGAAACATGGAGGAAATGATTCTCTGTGTTGATCCCCTCTTTGTAGGCTGGACACTGGTTCAAGTCCATCTCGTGGGGTCTCCTTGGCCTCCTTGATCAAGAGGACAGGTGACCCACCACAATTACAGGACATTTTGAGAGATGCTCATAGTTCCCTGGAAGTAGTCAACCTAGGAGGGCAAGGAGCAAAAACTGTCCTTTATGTCCCTCTGACCAAATTATTATAGGCCTCAAGGTATGTCTGTTAAACATCTAAGAAGGTTAGTTCCACCAGTCTTGTACTTTTAACTACTGTGTGTCATGTAGATATATCTTGGGCCAAGACCCATTGTTCCCAGATAAACTTTACCTAGACGTATATTTCTTGATCTGCTATGTATAATTTCTCATTAGATTGTAGGAGTAATATGGTTCCCTCTGGTTTGCAAAACTAGCTAGGCATTGTTTATCTCTCGCATTGTCTCACCCCTCCATCATGGTTTTCCCACTTAAGGTGCCCCCATTTCCCTCCCTTCCTCCTTTAATAATACCTTATTCTATGGTCCTACCTCTCTTGAGCTCCTTCTTTCCCTTTATCCCATAGTTTCCTTGTATACCCTTCCCTCCCCCATCCCTTAAACTAACCCAATTTTTATCCATATTGCCTTTATT
>NW_008359963.1:4307952-4308286 GCF_000622305.1 Nannospalax galili | reverse complement strand
GGATTTTCGTTGGAATTGCATTGACTCTATATATGACTTTTGGTAGGATGGTCATTTTCACAATATTAATTCTTCCAATCCATGAGTTTGGGAGGTCCTTCCATCTTCTGATGTCTTCCTCAATCTCTCTTTAATTTAAAATTTTTCATTGCAGAGCTCTTTAATGTCTTTGGTCAGGCTTATTCCAAGATATTTTATTTATTTATTTTTTTGCAGCTATTGTGAAAGCATGAATGGGAGTGTTTCCATGTGCTCTTTCTCTGATTGCTTGTTATTGGTATATAGAAAGGCTACAGACTTTTGTAGGTTAATTTTGTAACCTGCCACTTTACTG
>NW_008359963.1:4283788-4307556 GCF_000622305.1 Nannospalax galili | reverse complement strand
TACTGAGATGACCATGTGGTTCTTGTCTTTGAGCCCATTTATATGATTTATGACATTTATTGACTTACGTATATTGAACCATCCCTGCTTCTCTGGGATAAAGTCAACTTGATCATATGGGATGATCTTTTTATGTATGTTTGTATGCAGCTTGCAAGTATCTTGTTGAGAATTTTTGCATCTGTGTTCATTAAGGACATGGGTCTATAGTTTTCTTTTTTGGTTGTATGTTTACCTGGCTTTGATATTAGAGTGATGCTGGCTTCATAGAAGGAATTTGGAAGTTCTCCCTCCATTTCTATATTTTTGAATAAATTAAGTAGTATTGGATGTAGATCTTCTTTAAATGTCTGATAGAATTCTGCTGTAAATCCATCTGGTCCTGGGCTTTTTTCAGTAAGGAGGTTTTGTATTACTGTTTCAATTTCCTTTTGTGTTATGGGTCTGTTTAAGCTGTTAATCTCTTTTTGGTACAGTTTAGTGGTTCCCATGCCTGTAGATATCCATCCATTTCTTTTAGGTTTTCAAATTTAGTAGCATATAGGCTTTTAAAGTATTCACTTATACTGTTCTGTATCTTTCTGGTGTCTGTTGTGATGTTTCCCCTTTCATCTCTGATTTTGTTGATTTTGAGGTGCTCTTTCTTTCTTTTGGTAAACTGGGCTAGCGGTCTCTCAATCTTGGTTATCTTTTCAAAGAACCAGTTCTTAGATTCTTTGTTTTTTTAAATTGTTTGTAAATCCATCTGGTCCTGGGCTTTTTTCAGTCGGGAGGTTTTGTATTACTGTTTCAATTTCTTTTTGTGATATGGGTCTGTTTAAGCTGTTAATCTCTTCTTGGTTTAGTTTTGGTGGTTCCCATGCCTTTATATATGCATCTATTTCTTTTAGGTTTTCAAATTTAGTAGCATATAGGTTTTTAAAGTATTCCCTTATACTGTTCTGTATCTTTCTGGTGTCTGTTGTGATGTTTGCCCTTTCATCTCTGATTTTGTTGATTTGGAGGTGCTCTTTCTTTCTTTTGGTTAATTGGACTAGTGGCCTGTCAGTCTTGTTTATCTTTTCAAAGAGCAAGCTCTTGGAATTGTTGATTCTTTGTATTGTTTTCTTTGATTCAATTTCATTGATTTCTGCCCAAACTTTTGTTATTTCTTCTTGTCTGTAGGGTTTGGGTTTTGTTTGCTGTTGCTTTTCAAGTGTGTTGAGTTGCAGTGTTAAGTCATTTATTTGTGTTCTTTCCGATTTTTTGATGTAGGCACTTAGAGCTTTAAACTTCCCTCTAAGAACCGCTTTCAGCGTGTCCCAGAAGTTTGTCGTGTTGTATTGTCCTTTTCATTTAATTCCAGGAGTACTTTTATTTCTTTCTTAATTTCTCTTTTGACCCATTCATCATTCAGGAGTGGTTGTTTAATCTCCATGTGTTCGTGTGGTGATTTTGGCTTCTTCGGGTGTTGATTGTTAGTTTTATTGCATTGTGGTCTGATAGAACACATGGAATTATTTCAATCTTTTAGTATTTGCTGAGCTTTGTTTAGTGCCCAAGTATATGGTCGATTTTGGAGAAATTTCCATGGGGTTCTGAGCAGAAAGTATGTCCTTTGGTGTTTTGGTGGAATACTCGGTAGATATTTGTTAAGTCCATTTGATATATTGTTTTGTTTCATTCAGATGTCTCTCTGTTAAGTCTCTGGCCTGTTTTCCTATCTAATGGAGATATTGGCGTATTGAAGTCCCCTACTATTAATGAGTTGGGGTTAATTTGGGTCTTGAAGTCCTGTAGTATATTTTTACATTCTTGCTATAGCTGTACTTTTACCCTGTTATACCCTCGTTGGAATTCTTTCTGCAACCCCTTGGGTATAGTCATTCCTTTCTTCAGCTCTTTGTATTGCTCCCAGAACTCTCTGAAGGGCTGGTTTTGTGGACAAGAATTCCTTCAGCCTATTTATATCATGGAAGATTTTTCGTTCCTTTCAAGTATAATAGACATTTTGGCTAAATATAGTAATCTGAGTTGGCATCTGTGGTCATTTAACACTGGGAATACTTTGGTCCAGGCTCTTCTGGCTTTCATAGTTTGCATTGAAAGTGAGCTGTGAACCTAATGGGTTTTCCTTTATATGTGCCTTGTTGTTTCTCTTTTGCGTCTTTCAGAATTTTCTCTTTGTTTTGTGCGTGTAGTGTTTTTACTACGATGTGCCGTGGAGAGCTTCTGTTCTGGTCTTGTCTGTTTGGTGTTCTTTATGCGTCTTGTATTTGTATGGGCATGTCTTTCTTTAAGTTTGGGAAATTTTCTTCCACCATTATGTTGAAGATCTGGTCCATGCCATTGTCTTGGGATTCTTCTCCTTCCTGTATGTCTATGATTCATAAGTTTGGTCTTTTTATGGTGTCACACAATTTTTGCATATTCCATTCTTGTGATTTCTTAAATTTTTCATAATCTTTGCTTGAGTGGTCTAGTTCGTGTACTTTATCTTCCAGTCTTGATACTCTGCTTTCCATTTTATTCATTCTATTGGTGAGGCTTTCTCCTGTCATTTCTAATTGGCTTACTGAGTGTTTCACTTCCTTCTTCATTTCAGCCCGAGTATTCTTCAATATTTCTAACTCTTTTTTGAATTCATTCAGAAGTTCATCCCTATCTTCCTTCAGTTCTTTGATTTGTTTGTATGTTGTTTAAATTAACTGAATTATTTTATCATGTTTATAATTGTTCTTTTGAGTTGCATGTCTTGCATTATCTCTAGGGGTTCTCATTGTACTCCTCTAGAGGTCTATTGGTATTTGGTGGGGATATGTTATTTTGGTTTTTCATGTTATTATTTTTTCTTTGTATTTTGACATGTGAATTTCTTTTGTAGTTTCTGATTCTTGTGTGAGACTCAAGCCTTCAAGTTTAGGTCTGCTTCTTTTTATGAACTTTATGTGTCTTTGTGGTTTACTTTTGGGGCATGAAAAGCTGGTTCCTCTAAGCTTCTGGTTCTCTCTTTTGATTTTATATTAGAGTGGCCAGATTGCTTTTGTCTTCAGGAGTTCCCACAGAGGCCCAAGTCAGATGAGGATCAGATGCTCTCAGGCTTTCTCCTAAGGTCTGGATCCTTCCAGGAAAGATTTTGGTCTCAGGAAATTAGGGGTTGGACTGGCCTGGGAGCCAGGCCCAGGAAAGATGCTGGTCTACAGCTGACCATGCCACCCAGAGATGCAAAGGAAGATGGGGGCTGTGGGCAAGTGACCCCAAGGGCTCCTGGGGACTGCACTGAGGAGCTGGGTTGGTCTGGATGCAAAGGATCAGGAAGAGGAAAGGTCAGCCCCTATTACAAGAAAGATAGGTGGGGGGAATCAAGGCACGGAGGGCACAATCGACTTACCCCTGAGCGGAGCGAGAGGCCTGCGGGTTGGAGAGGGGCCTGCAGGGGGTCTGCAGGCTCAGGGAAGCAGAGGGAAGCAGAGGGAAGCAGAGGGACCTGAGGGGGGGGGTCCAGGCCCAGAGGGCTCCTGTGGACCCCAAATGTAGCTGAGGTGGTCTGGATGCAAAGGATCAGGCAGCAGTGGTGGTTACCCAGGTGACTGGGGCGCCAAGACAAGGAATGGGACAGGACCCAGGCTAGGAGGAGAGACCGGCGGGGGTGATGGGAGGGTTAATGTGGCTGGGGGAGTCAAGGCGTGGAGGGCACGATTGACTTACCCCGGAGAGAGGCCTGCAGGTCGGAGAGAGGACTTTGGGTTGGAGAAAGCGCCTTTTTCTTTCTAAACCCCAAATAATCAGTCAGATCTATCAAAATAGGTGTGAAGTTCAGATTAGGTGACTATAAGTACTATCTTAGACAATGTCCACTTTATGTATGGTACTTTCACAGTTAAATATCATCTTTTAAACATCATCAAAGTATTATTTATAGGATCTCTGCTAAATAGCTTTCAATGCTCTCTGCTGAGGAGATGTAGAGAATCAAATCAGGCTGGGTCACAAGGGAACATGTCTATAAGAAATATGAATGGGACTCTGAGGATATGAATATTGTAGAGAAACTAGGCCGGCTGCAGTTTTTTCTTTTGCCTGTTAGACTTGGATTATGTCATCATATATAATTTCAAGGAATGGGCAAACCAGTTTGGACAAGAGAAAAAAATCACTTGATTCTTTTTTAAAAGCATGAATTGAACCAGAGACAGAAATACAAAGTATGTATGTAGGGGAGTGTGAAGGAGAAAGGGAACAAATTTTCTTGGATGCAAATGAATCTTTTTGATGTCTTTTCCCTCTGCACATTCTCATGATCCTCACTGTTTCTCATCTTAGGGATGAGATGCAAAATTCTGGAGTTACAAAAAATATAGAGACCAAGATAATATATAATTTTTTCATCCTTGACTATCAATATTATATTTTATTCAATGAAAGGTAAAATGTTCTTTCTTAATTATAGCTGCAACATATTTACCATATATACATGTCATGTCTACTTATAATTCTACTTTACATGCCTTCTGCATTTATCAAGGTCAGTCCTGGACACTGTATAGCAGTGTTATTTTGCTATTGTTATGTTGAATAGAAAACAAGCCCAAAGCTTAGAGACTTAACACAACAAAATATTGTTAGTTCATGATTCTATGGGACAGCAGTTAAGCCTGGACTAGTGGATGGTGCTATTGTTAGTGACAGACTCCTGGTTGTTCCTGGGAGCATTTGTGCTTTTTCATTCAACTTATTGTAATCACTGAGGACTGCTTATCTGGGAGTAGTGGGGCTCCTTCTTCCCTGGGTGCCCCCTCAGTCTCCAGAAAGATCATCTGCGCTTGTTCCCATGGTACCTGGGTCCAAATCCAGGATGCAGGCAAGCATAAGTGTAAGTACATCCTGTGCTTTTGTTTGTTTTGTATCTGCTGATGTCCTCATGGGCAGATAGAAGCCACATGTTTAAGGCTAGGATAGTGTGATGGATGCTGACAAAGGGCCTGGATACAGAGAAGACTAAACAAATCCGGATGTTACTTCTATTAACCTAAGTTTTAAAAATGTTTCTTTTGTAATGAGTGAAAACTGAATTTTTCCACTTTTAAAACTCATTGTGCAGATGGACATAGTAGCTCTTGTATTGCTAAGGGACATATATGCTAATATTAAAATGATACTTCTTTTTCTCCTGAGAGCAAGGAATTCTAGAAAAATGTCATGGATAGAATGTGTTTCCATCTTCCCCAAACACACGTGTTGGAGTCCTGACCTCCAGAGAAGCTGTATTTCGAGATGATGCCTCTAAGGAGATAGTTAAGGTCAAATGAGACCATCAGGGTAGATCATTCATCTGTAGGATTCGTGTCCTCACACAAGGAAACCAGCAAGCCCTCTCTCCCCATGCACATTACTCTCATGAGTTTGTGTTGTACATAAGCCCCCATATATCACTGGGGACATAAGGAGAGGGCAGCTATCTCCAAGCCAGGAAGAGAACCCTCAGATTTCCTCATGAACTTCCAGCCTCCAGGATAGTGAGAAAAACCAAGTTCTGACTGAGATATTTTGCTGGAGCCAGCTTTCTGTCACTGTGACCAAAAGCCTGAAGCAATCACCTCATAAGGAGGAAAGATTGATTTTGACTCATGGTTTCATCAATTTTAGTCCATCATCTGTTGTTTCAAGAACTAGGGTCCTGAATCCCCTTCAAGGGAATCCACCAATGGTCTACCTTCCACTAGGCTCCATCTATTAAAGGCTCAATCACACAACTATAATGGCACAGCCTGGGGAATCAAGCCATTAACACCTGAGCCTTTGGGTTACATTCACAGTGCAAACTATGGCAACAGGTCTAGCAGGCTAAGGAAGAACCAGGGAAGACACTTTCATTATTTCTGATACCCCTTACCAATTTGAGAATATCTTATTTGCAATATAAACAATAAATCATATCAAATGACAGCAATTTAGCAACATAGGAGTCACCTCTAGTCTGTTCTGAAAAGGTGCCAATCAATGAATGTGAAGAATTAAACAATTTGACACACATTATAATCTTTAATCTTCTTATGGACCTATTTTTCAGGTCATTATTTGTCTCAAATAGCACATCCAGCTAGTGGCAGAATGGACTCTCAAATTGTTTCCAACACCACTCAGAGCTTACCACTCTTGCCATACACTGTCACTGATCAGAGCTACATAGAATGTTGTTGTTTTGCTGGTCACATCCCCTAGGAGGACACTATAGAAGCCCGAACAGGAAGTGACGTTTCTATAGAGCACTTCCTGCTTTTCTCAGAAGAGCTGCCTGCTTCTTTCTATTCTGGCTTCTTTGGGTGCCAAATTCATCACACTTTTTGTCTCTAGTTCCTGGTCTAGCTGGCGAAGTGTTCAATTGTGCAGTGTACCTTTGGTCAAGGAAGAAGTTAAATGGTCTCTGTTTTTTCTCCTTCAGAACTAGAAGTCAATCTGGTCTTTATCAATGAATCCAGCAGGAGGAAATGACAGTCAAGTTACATCAAAGTCACTCCTTACACATAGGAGTTTTCCATTAAATATGGAAGGGCCTGTGCCCTGGGAGCAAACTGACTCAGGATATATGCAGTGGACCATTGCATTTCTGAGAGTAGGCAGCAGTTGGTTGATAAGGGATATCTGGGTACTCAGGCATAAAGGCAAGGGAGGGATGAGTTATAGGGCTATAAAGTATTTTATCCATGATATTATCAATTGTCCAAGATATTTCAATGAACTCCTTTAGTTTCCTCTATAAATCCAAGCTGAAATGATTTCTCCACTCTCTATGTGAAGATATATCATAGAAGGAAAATTAGATTATTAAAACAAATGAACAATGAAATCACTTGACACTATGCAGAAAAGAACTCACTACTGTGTGTTGATCTTTCCCTTTGCATATTTTTCTGATGAGCATTTGGACTCAGATGATGTGGGAACTTGAAAGGACACATCATTGTTTACTCTTTTAGAAGAAAAAGTCCAGAGCAATTATCAAGCCAACTGGGGAAATTAGAGCCTCTGAAGGAACCTTGGTAACATTTTTGGCATTAATAAAAATTGACTGGAAAAAATGAGTCCACCCTGGCTAGGGAAGTAAATCTCTGATCATTTGTCCTTGAGTTCCCCTCCCAATACATAGAACCATGGCATGTTTGAGTCTGAAGGTGGTGACAAGTCTGTGCGGTTGTTTCTTTCCCATTTTGGAAACTTTGTCATCCCTGGGATAAACGCCAGTTTGAAAGGTGAGTGGCAGGATAAACAGATCACCTGACCTTTGGTGACCTGAATCCTGTGTTGGTATCTCTCCTCCACACAGCAGAGGCAACTAGGGGGCTCGGTGAGAATGACTTTTCTTGTTTCTATGACAAAATACCTGACAGGAACCATTTAAGGAAGGAAAAATTATTTTGGCTGATTGTTTCAAGAGATACCAATTCACCATAGAGAAGCATGGGTGGCTGGGGCTTGGTCTGTGGTGGTGGGAATGTATGGTAGATTCTTCACATGGTAGTGGACCAGGAAACAGTGCAGGACAGAACCATAGGTGTGTGTAACCTTCAAAGACCCTCCCCTCGTGACCTACTTCTGTCAGCCAGTACCTACCTCCTAACGGCTCCATAGCCTTCAATATATTGCCACAAGCTGGGGACCTAGCATTTAAAGCCTGAGCCCATGGGGGACGTTTTAGATTGAAACCATAGCAGAGTAGGAATCTAAAGAATTCAGTGGCACTGGCTAGAGTCCTGTCAGATTCATTTATCTTCACACAGGGAAACGGTCCCTTCAGGAGGCTTAGACAACCGTCTTGGGCACGTATGTTTACATCCCTGTATGAGAGTGTGGCTTGGTGTACAGGCCAGAGCCATTACTAGTAGATTAGTTCAGTGAATGTTGCCAGCATGAAGGGTCACTGAATATTTGGAAGAGGGCTAAACGTGAGGGAAATGGAACAGTTTCTTGATGCGTTCAATTGTGGGTAATCAAGATAAACCAAATTCAGATTTTCTTCCTCAGTAGCTCAAAATTCTCATTAATAACTTAGATAACGACCCACTGATTTTTTTTAACCTATGTATACTCTTTAGGCCAACCATGAAGGTCTAAGAACTAAGCTAATTATTTCATTTGATAATGGTTCCTATGGACATAGTCAATACATTCAAATACAAAGTCCATTTATTTTGCTGTTTATTCATGTTACTTTATTTTATTTTTTTTAAACAGACAGTTTTAGGAGCTGGGGGATGAACTAAGTCAATAAAATGCCTACCACACAACCATGAGGACCTGAGTTTAGCTCCCTGGTATCCGTGTAAAAACTGGGAGTAAGGCACCAGCCTGTATTCCCAGTGCTGTAGGGGTGAAGATAGGAGGTTCTTTGGGGTTTGTTGGCCAACCAGCCAAATCAATGAACTTCAGGTTAAGTGAGAGACTGTGTCTCAAGAAAAAGAGAGAATGATGGAGTACACACTCCAGATGTCAACCTCCGGCCTCCATACACATGTACACTCACATACACATACCATACACAACACACAAAGCCCACCGTATGCAGATACAAGCATCACAAGTTGTAGATGCACAGAAGAGATTGTGGAGATGGCATAGAAGCGGCTCTCTTCATTTTATTCCATTTCCCTGATATATAGATGCCTTTATAGATACCTTCTATTAGAAGCTGTATTAGCCCAATACACCAGTGTCAGTCTGTCACTGTTAATTTAAACCCAGAGCTTAATCACATGTTGTGCTTTTACCTTCTGTCCTTGCTCTGTTTCGAGAGTCTGTTAAAAATAGCACTTTGCGCTGAGTTGTCCCATCCCCTTAGTCCCCTCTTGTTGTGAGGGTTTCTCAGATTTTCCTTGTTTTCACTAATCCTGACAATTTGAGGATTACTAACTGGTGAAGCATTTGTACAATGTTCTTATATTCTGGTGGTTTTGGGGGGCCTCAGACTGGGACTGTGGGTTCTTAAGAGGAAGATCTTTGAGGTGTGATTTCATCACACTATGTAAGGCTCACATTTGTCAGTACAAGCCACTATAGTTGATGTTTCTGTGATTGCCTGCCTGGGCTGTTTGCAGGCTTCTCCACTGTGAAGAGTGCAGCTTTTCTATACTGTTCTTTTTGGAAGTCAATCACTGTGCCCTGCTTGCAGTTTGGGAGCAGGAAGTTATGCTTTTCCTCTTTAGGGGAAGAGTAGCTAAAATTATTATCTACCTGTCTGTCTGTCTGTCTGTCTGACTGACTGTGGTCACTCATACCATGGTGCACATATAGAAGGGAGTCGGTTCTCTCTTTTACCAGGTGGGTACTTGGGGTGAAACTCAGGTTGTCAGAGTTGGTAGCATGCACCCTCACCTGCTGAGCCACATTGCTGACCCCGTTGTTTTTAACCTCAACAGTATTTTGAGGGCTGGGGAGCTAGCTCAGTGGTAAAGTATGAAGACTGGAATTCAATCCCCAATACTGATATTAAAAAGCCAAGTGTAGCATCGTGTGTCTGTGATTATAGTTCTGGGGATGTGGAGACAGCTGGCCAGCCAGCCTGGCCAAATTGGTGAGCTCCAGGTCAGTGAGAATTCCTGTCTCAAAAAGTAACGTAGATGGATGGGAGACAGCTCAGTGTGTAAAGTGCTTATCATACAAGCCTGATGACCTGACTCAGATACCGAGAACCCATGAAAAGACTGGACACGACATAAAATATGTCTGTAATCCCAATGCTCCTATAGGGAGGGAGAAGGTGGAGACAGAAGAAGCCCCAGAGCTCATGGGCCAGCGAGCCTGGATAGGCATTGGCAATGCACTGCTGTTTCAGACGAGGTGGAAGGTGAGAATTGACACCCAAGGTCGTTCTCTGATCCCATCAAGTACCATGGCATGAAGTGTGTGTTCTAGCCAGCTTTCAGTTGCTGTGACAACACCTTGACCAAAAGCAACTTGGGGGAGGAACAGGTTCATTTCATCTTACACTTCCAGGTCATAGCTCATCATTGAGGGAAGTAAGGGCAGGAACCTGGAGGCAGGACCAGAAGCAGAGACCATGGAGGAAAGTGGCTTACTGGCATCCCACCCCCAACCCCCAGGTTGCTCAGCTACTTTTCTTCTACAGCCCAGGCCCACAGCCCAGGGATGGCACTGCCGTCAGTGTGCTGGGCCCTCCTACATCGATGAACAATTAAGAACATGCCTCATAGACATGTGCACAGGTCAGTCTGGTGAAGGAAATTCCTCAATTGAGGTTCCTTCTTCCCAGGTGACTCTGGTTTGTGACCAGTTGTTAAAACCCACCAGAATGAGCATGCATTCACACACATGAGCATGCATTCACTCACATGAACATGCAATCACACACATGAACATGCATTCACACACACAAGCATACATTCACATATATGAACATGCATTCACATGTGAACATGCATTCACTCACACAAGCATGCATTCACACATACGAGCATGCATTCACTCACACACGCATGCATTCACACACACAAGCATGCATTCACACACATGAGCATGCATTCACACACACAAGCATGCATTCACACACACGGGCATGCATTCATGCACACAAACATGCATTCACACACATGAACATGACACATACACATATAAAATAAAGGTGAAAGTGATTGAGGACCACACTAATATTGACCTCTGGCTTCCACACATGTGTACATGCATGGACACACATACACACAGGCACAAGAAAGGACCAAAATAGGAGCATAAAAGAATTTGAAATAAAAAGAGTAGTATATATTTTAGATACGAATCAGGTATGCGTTGCAACTATTTTCTCCAAGTAAGTGACTTATCTTTTCTTTCTCTTAACAAGTGTCTTTTGCAGTGTAGATGTTTTATTTTTAACAAGTCCAATTTGTCACATTTGTTTCATGGGTCAAGCTTTCAGTATTACGTCTAAGTAACCAGTTCTAGAGACCTCTAGAAACTTCTTTATGCTACATTCTAGGATTTTATGGTTTTGTACTCTATAATTCTACTTATGTAGAATGCTCCTTTTTTTTCATTCTTTTTCTTTCTGTAACTGAGTTTGGGAAGCTTCGACTGGCCTATCTTCAGGTTCACTGTTTCTTTCCTTAGTCAGTACCAGTCTTCTGATGAACTCATTAAGGCACATTTTTAAAAAACTGAGTTGATCTCTGAGGATCAACTTTTCATTAATGAAAAGCAGAATTTCTAGTGTTAACTTCCTGAAGTATCCTGGTGTTTTACTCTGAGTGTCCCAAAGGACATTTCCTTAAATGAAGCCTTACCATGCCACCCTTTCGGCTTGTCATAGGGCCACATTCATGTAGTGGTAAAGTAATGTATCATCATTGTACATGATACAATTTGATGATTAAATCTTAATTGGGGGGCTGGGAAGATGGTTCAGTGGTTACAGTGCTTGTTATGCAAGTGAAAGTATTGGAGTTTAGATCCTAAGAACCCATATAAATGCCAGGTGGGCCTGGTGGCCTTGGAAGGCAGAGATAGGGGATCCCCAGAGCAAGACTAGCCACATCTGGAGCTCTGAGTTTGATTGAGAGACCCTGTCTCAATGATAAGGTAGATTGAGAATGATTTCAGATATCAATCTTGGTCTTCCACATGTGTGCACATATATGTGCATGTACTCACACATGCAGAAAACATGCATACCCAGACATGCATTACACATGTAAAAATGGAAAAAAAAATCTTGATTTTTTTTTGTATGGGTCAGTGACGATGGATGTTCCCTACATAAGTGAACCCTGGTTTCCTCTCTTCTCCTCTCTCCTCCCAAACACTCTACTTAGGTGAGATAAAAAGTCTAGAGCTGCACCCTCCTGATCCAGCTCTGACATGTTGTTTTTTTCCTTAACTATTCAAATATGCTGAGTGTTGGAATGTGGTCACTTCCAATGTTCTCTCCACTGGAGCCACAGTCTGTGGTCTTGACTCTTCACTGAGAAGCTGGTGAGACTCAAGCTAAAAGCCACACAGGTGTCAGACATCCCCGAGACCGTAACTCCCATGAGTTTCTGACACATGCTAGTCCATGCTCAGCTTCCAGACTTTCTTCAGAAGACCCACTTCTGGCCCCTGGCAGCTTCAGACTCATCAGCCTTTGTTCCAGACGAGCAGACCCTGGCTCAGATCCCTTGTATCCTCCCTCCTTTTAGGTTGGTGGTTTGTTTTGCAACCTCAACTCTCTGCTGAGTCCAAGGGAAGCTCTTGGCTTTTGGATTGTTCAGCCTTTTTCTCTTGTAAGGATGGGATGATGGCTTTGAAGTTCTTCAGATGTGGAAGTTACAACCAGAGTTTCAATACACCAAGAAAAAAAAGCATCTTGGAAAACAGGATCTTTCCTGTACTGAATCCATCTTGATGATGCCTTCGGAAGCCCTTGATTAAAAAAAAAATTCAATAGGCAAGTATTTCACTTAGACATCATCGTTTATTCATACAATCAGAAAAGTACAACCACCTCTGGTCTCCGACTGTCCTAATTCAATCCTGCCTCACCCACCAACATTCTGTGTGGCTTTGGGACAATTGCCTTAACTCTCTCTTAGTTTCTTCATTAATAAAAACAACCATCGAATTGTTTTGTGTAAATTGGAAGAATGTATCTTACCTACCTGCCTCTCTGATTGAACAGCTCTGGATGTAAATTAAACACTCAATGTTAGCTGTCATATAAGTGGTCTATCTGCCCCATCTTTCACTTCCCATTCTTGTCTGTTGATATGGATTCTGATGTCTTTCTCCCTATAACAAATTTTTAGTTTTCTTGAACATAGATATACAGTCATAGACTAAGGGAAAGGGGTGGTTTTTCTGGCCAGCTTTAAATTCCACTTTAAACTTCTGGCATCTAAATTTAAATTCAACTTCAGACTTTCAAAGGCTTTGCTAATTTATTGAGTCCAGTAAATAATTGCTCATGGCTAGTACCTACAGGGTGTGGTACAAGATGTCCCTGTCTGGTTTGGCATCCACTCCTCTGATAAACTCCTTCCACTCCCCACCCATCCACCTTTCTCCTAAGCCAAGTTATGTTCTTTGGCCATTGCATTTCATATAATTGTAGCATTTAGTTTTGAAACTGTGCCTAGAGGCCTGTGGGTTGTGGGCATGTTTAAAGAAGTCTAATAAATGAAGGAAAATAAATGTACAGGGTAAAAAATTAAATGAACTAATCCTATTTGGAGAAAACTCCCAACGTGACTGATTGTTTATAAGAACAGGTATAATTTTAGAACAAATCAGCAATGTAAATAAAGTAAACACACAGGCCTGTGCTTTCTTCCTCGATGCTAGGTCTCTGCTTCATGAGAAGAGTTTCCAACTCTCCCAGCAAATAGTGTCAGGACCAAAGCCTGCTCTCAAGTAAGCAAGGCTACATTGAGATTTCCAGCTCCTTTAATTTCCCATTATTATTTCTGTTGAGAAAACTATCATGTAAAAGGAGGCAATCCCACTCGGAGAGTCCTGTGTTTCCCTGCCAGCTCTTCCTTCATTTGGTTTCTGACTTTGTCCGTGGGTGAGCCTTGGAGGACTTTACTTCTGCCTGCACCCAAAGTAGGTGATAACAGCAATCATTTCTTAGGTGAAGGTGCCCTTTCACAGGAGAGCAGGCCAGCAGTGCTGGAGAGTGTCACCTCAGGAACAGCCACCATCAATGACAAACAGGAGTAGGAAGGTAAGGTGAAGCTTCCTCCTCACTTGGTGGGATGGTTCTGGGCTGTGTTCTGCACCACATCTCAGAGAATCCTGGTTAAGGTGGGATGAACCCTAGCGGGCGTGATCAGTAAACTGTCACCAACTTGTTCCTTTCTGCCCCACATCTCCACTGGCTCACAGTGCTTCCCAGCATCTCCCCAGCCTCTCATTGCAAACAAGTTACTTACATAAAAATCCTTGTCTTGGAGTCTGATTTTTAGAGGACTTAAATGAAACAGTCAGATCCAGAGGTTTAGGAGATCCACATAAGGTTACAGAGTACTGGAGGGTTGAGAACATTATAAACATTCTCTGATGAGATCCCAGTGTTCCTACTGTACCACAGGACTAAGCATGCAGGGCTCTGAAAACCAGCTTTGTTTGATTTATTTTTAAATGAAAGGCATATTGGTTATTGAGAAAAAATACTCTTCTGTCTTTTGACATTTGATTTGAAATGATAGAGGCAGAAGCGCAAAGTTCAAGGTGGACTGCACATTAAAAGGAGATTTGGAAATCATGAGTGATGAGTGAACTGAAGTTTGAAACAATCCCAATCAGAGAAATACATTTTTAAACAGTCATCATGTAAAGAGGATTGTGAGAAACAAGTGATGAAGAATGACATGCTTGCCTAGGGAAGAATGACACGTCCTTTTCTTTCTTCAAGGACATATTTTCAACCAATAAAATTTGACACTTACTGAGATTTAATTGAGACCAGGGCAGAGCTGTTTTGAGATCACTTAGCAGTGCATATATTCATGCTCAGATGTAGACACTGTTTATGTGTGGAAAACCAGAAGATAGGGAAACAGGATCTTTTCAATAACCATCAGCTTTCTGTGAGGTGTTGGAGACATGTCAAAAGTTCTGACACATAAATCTCTAATATAGAAACAGTGGACAAATACATCTGAAATTTCTCGCAGATGAAAAACTATACTAAAGTGGATTGTTAGCATGCAGTCGTTTTTATTTTTTATCATTTTTATTTTATGTGTATGAGTGTATTGCCTGCATGTCTGCAAGGGCACCTGTGTGTGCCATGCAATGCCCATGAAAGTCAGAAGAGAGTTTTGGATTCTCCTGGAACTGGAGTTCAGACAGTTGTTAGCTCTCATGTGGATGCTGGGAATCATACCCTGGTCCTCTGCGAAAGGAGCCAGTGCTCTTAACCACTGAGCCATCTCTCCAGTCCCACATGCAGTCATTTTTTAAAAGGATTTTATTTATTTGAGTGTGTGCACGTGCGTGCGTGCGTGTGTGTGTGTGTGTGTGTGTGTGTGTGTGTGTCTGTGTCTGTGTCTGTGTGTCTGTGTATATGCACATTTTGGGGTACCTGTGAAAGTAAGAAGAGGACATCAGATCACCTGGAGCTGGGGTTATAAGTGGTTGTGCACCACTTGACATGGGTGTTGGGAACTGAACTCAGATCCTTTGAAAGGGCAGCAAGTGCTCTTAATGGCTGAGTCATTGCTCCAGCTCCAACATACAGTCATTCAATACTTAGAAAAAGGAATTGGTCACTAGGGACCAGATAAAGTTTTCTATAATAGATAATTACAATGAAATATTGTGAACCTTTATTGCATTATCAGATGTATATTAGGCAAGCTTATGTATTGCAAGTAATATATATTATATTACATATATAACTATATTTTATATTATATATATGCCACAGTCCATACCAAGTTGTAGTTTCTCATGACTGGCTATGAAGAAGTGTTAGATGGAATTTTCAGTTGGGTTGTCACTCATTGAACAGCTTCTGGGTGTATTACTCAAAGCATCATGGTTGATTCTGTTATTTGTTTTGGTACAGTAAAGTTAGTGTTTATTTTTGTGCCTGAATTGAATTCAAATTCTGGCTCTTCCAGTTTTGAAGTGAATAATTAAACCAAGTTTTATGAAATTTTCTCAAATAAATGGAAAGGAAAGTTTCCTTTTTTATAATATTATATTAATAATTAAGTGAAGTAAAATATGTAGAAAAGGATTATAAATTGTAAAGCCTTAATAAATGCTAGTTATTGAATTTTAATCAAAAACATTTTAATTTTTAATCTCGAGAAAGTCTAAATCCAGAATATACCTGTGCTTGTTTATGTCATAATAAAAATACAATAGAGTATTTCTTTAGAAAGAGTTCATTTCTTGCTAAATAAACTTAAGCAAACAAACAATTTCCAGATTAGGTACAAAATTACTGGATTTCATTGTTAACAGAAATGTTATCTAGACCCAGGCTTGAAAACTTGGCTAGAGAGCTGGCCTACCATCTGCTTTATAAATAAAGATTTATTGGATTCTATCTTCCCTCCTATGAACTCCCCCATGGCCCTTTATTAGTTTTCTGACGTATAGATTTTCTGATTGAAACACAAATATCTGAAGAGTCAAAGCCAGCATGCACTTATAAGAGAGCATATGTGACGTTTGTCCTTTTGGGGTCTGGGTTAACCTGACTTAAGAGGATTGTTTCCAGTTCCATCCATTGATCTGTGAATGCTATAATTTCGTTTTTCTTAACAGCTGAATAATATCCCATTGTGTAAATGTAGCATACTTTCATGATCCCTTCATCAGTTGATGGACATCTAGGTTGTCTCCATTTCATGCCTATTATGAACACAGCACCAGTGAACATAGATAAGCAGGTATCTCTGTAGTGGGGTAGAGAGTCATTTGGGTGTATGCCCAAGATTTGGATCATGTGGTAGATCTATTTTTAGCTTTCTGAGAAACTTCAACACTGATTTCCATAATAGTTGTACAGGTTTTCACTCCTACCAGCAGTGAATAGTGGTGGGTCAGGAAGACTTAGATAGGATGGGGAGTGGGAGGGAGGGCCGAAGAGGCAGTGAGGGAGGGGTGACTAACACTAAATGCTTTTTGAAAAAATCACATGGAAACTTACTACTGTAAAAGCTTCTTAAAATATATACACACTGTAGGAAGAGTTTAAATGAAGTTTCCCTGTAGTGTGTGTGGGGGGGGTATGTTAATGCCTCTAACAGACACCACGGGCTAGCAAATAAAAAAGTTCAGTGTCAGGAATGGACTTCTTCTTTTGGAGTTGTTGACCAGGGAGGTCCCACAGACCTTCAAACAATGCTGGCTATTGCCATTGCTCCTGGTTACCCACTAGAACTTGAGGATAAGACCCTACTGCTGAAGACACTACATACATGAGTCATAGAACAAACAAGGAGAAATCAAGCTGGTGCTGACCTTGAAGCTGTATCTCTGGCTAGCTTTCATAGCACTAGAAGTGCTGTGCATGCTGCTGGAAGAGAACGGTAATCCTCAGCCTTGCCCAGTTGTGAACCTGAGAGCTACAGTAACAACTGGTCTACCAAGATATGCCTACTGGTGCAACGGTGGCACAGATATTATGGGAGAAACCAACCACCTTCTCCTTGGATGAAAGGAGTGGAACTCATGCTGGTACTGTTCTCAGGGACAAGAACCTGTGGCTAGACAGGTCATAGGCCTGTCTTCAAGCCCAGCACTTGGGAGGCAGAGGCAGGTGGATTTCTGTGAGATCAAAGCCAGCCTAGTCCTCAAAGCAAGTTCCAGGGTAGTTGGGGTCACAGGGAGGCCTATCTCAAAAACCACAAAAAAAGTTTTTTTGGATATAGCCATTATTTATCCATTGATGTATTATTTGTGGCTGCTTCTGAGCTATAATGGCAGAGTGGAAAAGCTGTAACGCAGACCTTATGACTCACAAAATAAAGAATATTTGATGTGTAGTACTTTGTAGAGTAAGTTTACTGAGCTGGGATGCAATAGCATCCCATAATTCTTGCACTTCTATGGGAAGGGATTGGTGGAGACAAATAATCCCTGGAAGGTTGTGGGCTAGCCTGGGGTATAGAGTAGAAAAGGAGACCCCACCTCAAACAAGGTAAAAGGAGAGAGATAATACCTGAGACTGTCCTTTGACCTCCATATGCACACTGTAGCATGCACATACCCATATGTACACACACAAATGCATGCTAGTACACATATACACATTGTACATATATACACTGTACAGATACACACAGATTAAAAGAAGAAAAAATGCTGACTGATTTATGCTAAAATTAATGTTTATTGTAAATTATACATAACTATACATGTGGAGACTCTGTCTAAAGAAATATAAAATTATAGTCAGAATGACAGTCCCAATATTACAGAATACACAATTTATTAAATCCAGCTTGTATTAAGTAATAAGCTCATGAAGAGCATAACACAAGGAATATAACTTTGGAACAAAATTGAAAACTTGCAGGCTGGGTGTTGGAGAGATGACTCAGTGGTTAAGAGTATTGACTGCTTTTGCAGACGACCCAGGTTCAGTTCCCAGCACCCATATGGTGGCTAACAACTATCCTTAACTCCAGTTCCAGTGGATCCATCTTCTGGCTTCCGTGGGCATTGCATGACATGAGTGCACTTAGATTCATGCAGGTAAAACACTTGTATACATAAACACAAATAAATAAATACATAAATAAATAAAGTAGAGCTTACAGGCTGGTAGGATGGCTCAGTGGGTGAAGGAATCTGCTACCAAGCCTGGGGATCCCCTGAACCCCATGGTAGAAGGAGAGAACTGACCCCCACAAACTGTCCTCTGACCTTCAAACCTTTGCTGTGGCATATGTCTCTACTCCATATAAATAGATAAATCTAATAAAAAAAATTCTTTGGCCTGCTCCAGGGTTAGCTTGAAGACTCACTTGGGAAGAAAGGCTCCACATATAAACAGTGTGCAGCTTTGAAGTTGCCTGGCTAACACCTTTCTGTTTGTCTGTGACAGGAGTAGAGGACCAGAGCCATCTCCAACCCACCCATTCTTGAGAACTGAGGCACTTCTTCCCCAAACTTCTACAAGCTACAAGAATTAGGTTGATGAAAAACTATTTCTTGCAGTAAGAGTTGCTTCAGGCTATGAGCCTGTCAGGGGAGCTTTGGGTGGTAGTTTAGCTCAGTCATAATTGAAACAGGCAACTCCCTTTACTAAAACAGGTACGAGTGTCATCTTTGGTCTTAAATATACATTCAACCTGAACCTTCTTTAAGAAGTTTCAAAATCACTCGGTGCCTTTTAAAGCACATTTCTAGGCAAGCAGGCTATTCTCATATACAGTTCGTTGATCAGAGCCAAATCACAATGCTAAAAATGTGTTCCAGTTTGCTTTCTGTCGCTGTGATAAAACATTGACTAAAACCGACTTGGGGAGAAAAGAGTTTATTTAGCTTACATGTCTAGATCATAGTCAATCACTGAGGGAAGCCAAGGGAAGAACTCAACCTGGACAGGAACCTGGAGGCAGGAGCTGAAGCAGAGACCATGGAGGAAGGCTGCTTACTAGCTGGCTTCTTCTGGCTTAGTTTGTTATCTTTGTTATACAGTCCAGGCCCCACCTGCCTAGGGATGGCACCACCCACAGAGGGCTGGGTCCTCCTGTATCAACCAGCAGTCAAGAAAATGCTCCACAGATATGCTGACTGGCACAAACTAACCAGAACAAAATGTATTTCCAAAGGTTTTTGAACTGGTGAGAGGTAATGGTCTGGATAATGCTGTGCGATTAACCATGAAGTGTTTTTAGTGGAGGGCTCTGCCTGTAAGGTAGAACCAGGAACTGCTAAATCTAATAGTGAAAACTTGAACTTTGAACCTGAATGTAATTTGTGTGTTGGGTAAGTCATAAGCACATGATTTTGTGCTGGTGAAAAGAAATTATCAATGGGCATTGTCCCTTAACACTGCTTATCTACAGGTGAGATGCCAGGGATTTCGGGAGAATGGGAACGATAACTTTTGGGAATTTCCAGAAAGTTCTATTGAATTTATCTAGGTTTCTAGAAATGTGTTTCTTAAGCTTAAGTAGATTATGGATAACACTGACTGAAATCATACAGTTTTAGAATTTGCAACAATTCTTTTAATCATTTCCAACTTTTAAAATTATATTTACTTGTGTGTGTGTATGTGTGTGTATGTGCACGTGTATGTATCACAGCACACATAAGGAGATCGGAGGACAATGTAGGGAAGTCCATTCTCTCCTTCTACCACACGGGTCCCAGGGACTAAACTTAGATCCCCAGGCTTGGTGGTGCATGCCCTCCTCGCTCAACCATCACATGGGCCCCACAATCTTTTCCAACATGAACCCCATTTTATAGATGCAAATACTAAGGAAAAGGAGCCATCTTGCTGTTGTCATTTGTGTCCTTCGTGGAAGAACACAGGTTGGGATCTGACCCCTCAGCTCAGGGTTGTTTCCTCTCTGGAACATTCCAACGCTAATTGAGAGGGCATATGTCTGTGAAGGAATTCAGTTAATGGGGTATGAGCTGAGGGAACCAAGTTGTGCTCAACAAGAGTGGCTGCTGCTGAGGATGCCTGAGTGAGGGCCGAGGAGACGACCGTTAGAAATGGATGTGCCAGGAAAATTACCGCCATATCAGAGAGAGCATGGACAACTTTATACTGCCCTTTGTTGTGACTAAAGGATTTGTAAGTCATTTCAGTTAGCAAATCCTTAACAAAGGGGGAAAAGCACACACTGATAAACATGTATGACATTGTAGAACCTGTCAAAATCCTGTTGGGAATGTGGTAAGTAGAGCTTTTGATGAACAGGGACTAGATGACTTGGGCTGACAGAGGCAGGCCAGTAAAGGACATATACTTTTTAAGAGATGGATTTTTCTCTACAGTGTTGGGAATCAAACCCAGCACCTCGTGCAGACTAGGCAGGAGCACTACTGCTGAGCCGAACATTCAACTCTAGAGAATGATTTTGTTTGATTTTTTGAGATGAAGTCTTAGTGTATTGCTCAGGCGGGTTCCAAGTTCCTGGGGCCAAGTGATCTCCTGCTTCAACTTCCTGAGTACTGGGGACTATAGTCATACACCATGTCTAGCTGAAAGCAATTTTGAATATAAGAGAGAGATGAAAATAATGAAGAAAATTGAGATTTCTGTATGAGCATCTGTGAGTTTTAGTATAATCATCCTTTAATTTAGTAATTGATCAGTATTATGAGTGAACAATTTCACATGTATGTGTCTTTTAAATTATTTAATTAAAATGAATTTACATTTCCTTATGTATGTGCATGTGTTTGTCTGAGTGTATGTCATGTGTGTGCAGGTGCCCTTGAAAGCCTGAAGAGGGCACTGGATTCCCTGAAGCTGGAGTTACAGGAAGTTGTAAGCCACTTGACATGAATGCTGGGAACCTAACTTGCACCCTTTGGAAGAACAACAAATGCTCTTAACCCCTGAGCCATTTCTCTAGTCCTTAATTATTTAGTTTATAAATGATTAGTTTTTAGTTAGCATATGAAGTGTTAGGTCCCATTATGGCATTTTGTCTTTTAAAAATTTATTTTTGGTGATTGTATACATGTTTAGAATGTATTGTGATCAGATTCACCTCTCATATCCCTCTCATGCTCTTACTGGCTTCCTTCGTCTTCCTGACAATTTCCCTCTCCTCCTCCTCCTCCTCCTCCTCCTCCTCCTCTTCTTCTTCCTCTCTCTCTCTCTCTCTCTCTCTCTCTCTCTCACTTTCACAGGCCTTGTGTAGTAGAGTCATGTGCTGTGTGCTCATGATTGTGACAGCCTTATCCAGAAGACAGTGCCTTGTAATGCTCCTCTGAATCCTCTGCAGTCTTTCTGTCTCCTCTTCTGTGATGTCCGTTGAGTCTTAGGGAGGGTGATATAGATGCCTCACTTTGGGCTAAGGGCTCAGCAGTCATTTACTCTCTGCAGTTTGTGAGACTGCATTAACTGTAACCCTCTGCACAAAGGAGCTTCACAGACCACTGACCCAGGCTGAGAGCAGCACTTGTCTATTGGTGTAAAAACATATTTAGGATACAGTTTGGCTACATGTGCATTAACAAAACATCAGTAGTACATTCTTCTCTAGGACCTGTGACTTCCCCAGCCATAGGCTTTTGATCAGATTTGCAGTACCAGGTAAATGTTCCCTCCTGTCAAGCAGACCTCAAATCCAGTTAGGAAGTGGTTGACTAACCCCCAAGCATTCCTGCCACCATTGCAGAAATGGGCATATTTTACCTGTCAGGTCAGAGCTGAATCTTATTTGGGGAAGAACATTGATGACTTTTCTCCTCCAGCAGGCTGTGTGGCAGTGCCCAGTACTATGAACATTAATTAGCATTATGGCATTTTCAAACAGAATTTGTTTTTACTGATTCTCCTCCCCGCCCTCTTCTCCACTCGCCTCCTACCCCACCTGTACCCTCCCCCTCCATTAACCTCCTTTCTGTTTTCATGTCACATGTGCCTTGTTCATGTGCACTTGTCAAATGTGGGCCATCTCTCTCTAACCTGTATAGGAAGATTTCTGGTTCCACCCAAGAAGGTGCCCTCACTTCTCAAAAATTAATACAGAAAAAGCAAAAATAAGCAGAAGGGAAACATGAATGCTGAAAATGAATAAAACCAACAAACATTGGGAACCCTCTCTACAGAGGAGGAGGCACGGTGGCTCAAGATGGTGGAGGAACAACATTCCACTACCTCCCATGGCACCAAGCTGGAAACTAAGTCTTTAACACAAAGGTCTTGAGCATAATCCTCTAAGCCACAGGAAGCCTTGAGCAATATCACTACCTGATGGGTTAACTATAAATCAGAGTAATTTGTAGTGGTTTGGTAAGGCCTGGGATTTCCACACTGAACTGATTCTGTCTTCTGTGCTCAATAGGTTAGTTGGTATCAGTCTTCTAGAATAAATAACCAGATATCTGAGTGGTACGCATACTCTCTGAAATAGAAATACTCTAAGACACAGACTAAGACAATTCGAATATAGGAAAATTACTGAAGCTGGTAAGTGAAATACAGCAGTAATGTAAGACAAAGTAATAATAAAGAACAAAGTAGAAATCAAAAGTTAGTTAGTGGGGAGTAAAACATAAGATGTCTTACACAAGAGGGCAGATGCAACTGAAGAGTAAATGTGTACGCTCTTCCAGAGGCAGCAGGATCAGAAAACGGAATCACTGGAAAAGCGAACGGGTACGGCAGACAGAAGCAGGCCTGCAAGCACCTTGGGACAGGACACGCTGGGGAGAAGTGAAGATAAACAGAAGGAAATAAGCAAAAGAAACAATGCACAGTACCTGCTCATACCTAAAGAGGGATGGCGTCAGCTTGGAAGAGCTCATGGACTTATCAATGCTGAAGACAAGAACCACTTCCATGCACTATGAGGACATCTCAGGACATCACTGTGGAAGGGAATTTCCATATGCTCTGGGAAGTGGCAATCACTTAAGCAGGGTTCTCATGGACATACAACATTCCATGACAAAGCTAAATTACAGAAGACCGTAAGTACTACTTCTTTTTCTTTTTTTGTCTTTTGTCTTTTGACATGTTTCTGATCAGGGCTTCAATAGGGGCACTGACTGCCCCAACCAGTGAACCAAGACTAGCAGATCTTCTTTGAGAACTCTAGCACAGGAGGACAAGTGCTATCTTTAAAAATGTTTTTGGATTTATTTTTATTTTATGTGTATGAGTGTTTTGCCTACATGTATGTGAGTACAGTGCCCACAGAGGTCAGAAGAGGGCATTAGATGTCCCTGGAACTAAAGTTAGAGATGGTTATTACCCTCTGATGAGGTAACCCTAAAATCTTTTAGTGAGTAGATAAAAGCTCCCAAATATTCTTGACATTTTTGGCCTGTGGAATGGAGTAGGTTGCCAAGAGGCCCAAGGACATTATGAGTTTTAGCCAAGAAACTGGCTACTTTTGGGGGGAGGTCTTTTTACCCTAACTGCCTAGCCAATTCCTACCTCCTATTCTTATCATACCATCCTCTGAAGAGGTTACCCAAATTGACAATAGGGAATCAGGATACAGACTGCTCTGGCTTCTTCCATGCTGAACAGGGACTCAGGATAAGGCAACTGGAGTACCCTTTCAGTGGGTCTATCTAAAAGACTCCCAAATTGCATAACTCTTATCTCGAGGAGGAAAAGAAAGTCTCTGAATCAA
>NW_008359963.1:4282661-4283720 GCF_000622305.1 Nannospalax galili | reverse complement strand
CTAGAAAAAAGTCAGAACAGGGCAATTTTCAAATGTTCATGAGATTCCATTGGAGTTTCTTGACAAGGGCTTCCAAAAGCATCCCTCTATTGGGTTCCTCCTCATTTTTCTATTGTCTGCCAAGGCTGGACTCAAGAGTGATGGATTCAGGATTTGCTTTCATGTATTTTGATAGTTGTTGGAGTGGTTAGAAACAGTGTCAGTTCCCTCTCATAGGCTTCTAGATAGGGGAGAAAACAAATGTATCCATCATTTTGAACAATAGTTGGTTGTCTCCCTTAGCTACAGGTGGGCACTAGAGTATTGCAGACCAAGACTTGAAGTCTTACATCTGAGCAGCACTTTCTGGTTAGGAAAAAAATCATCAATGAGAAATAATTGTCTAAATAACTTTTTATATGGACTTAAGCCTAATGTCTGGGAAGTGTAATCCCTTGAACTCTTAAAGAAATATACTGATGACTTTGTTCTTTGTTTATACTTTCCCTTTGGGTGTTTAAGACCATACAGTAGGCCCAAATAAATCAATTTATTTTTATACTTAAGGTCGTTTGAGGATCTGTTCCTCAGGGGTCACATGAACTTGGGAGGAGATCTGGCTCCTTTCTTTTACCAGTTCCATCTATGTGAAGATAAGTCAAAAGTCCTGCTTGACCATGTCTAGCTTCACTTGGAAGCATGAATGAGATGTTTCCTCTGAGTTGACGCTCCTCTTTGGACACTGGTTCAAGTCCATCTCATGGGGTCTCCATGGCCTCCCTGAACAAGAGGGCAGGTGACTCACCACAGTTAAATTTTGAGAGATGTTCCACAATCCCCTGGAACTTAGTAGACCTTGGAGGGAAAGGGGCAAAAACTGTCCTTTAAGTCCCTCTGACCACATTAGTATAGGCCTCAAAATATAGCTGTTAAACATCCAATAAAGTTAGTTCCACCAGTCTGGTACTTTTAATTATCATGTGCTATGTAGCTAAGGCTTGGGTAAAAACCCAAATATTCTCAGATAAACTTTGGCTACACACACACACACACACACACACACACACACACACACACATT
>NW_008359963.1:4281012-4282230 GCF_000622305.1 Nannospalax galili | reverse complement strand
TGGGTCATGCCTTCTCTTCCTAGCCTTCCCCAGATTGTATAATTTAGCCCCTCCCAAAATCCTGGAGGCCATGTGTGATTAGGGTCAAATTATATCCAGTTAGCTGGGAAGAGTGGCTGGATAACATGGTGAGGGTCCAATGACCCTGCTTGGCCCTCCTTTAGTGAATGAGCACAACTGTAAACAAGCCCAACTGTGATGATGTTTAGTGATCAGGCTCAGCTGAAATCATGATGATGGTAGTTATTTCATTCAGAAGGTACTGCTGTATAGCATCATCTTATTAAAAGTATCTGGAATTTAAAAGGATTTGGTGCTAGTATCTGCATATGAGGGAGAACATATGTTGTTTGTTTTTCTGAGTCTGTGTTACTTCATTTAGTGTAACAGTTTCTAGATCCATCCATTTACCTGCAAATTTCATTATTTCATCTTTCTTTACTGCTGAGTGCTGAGTAAAACTCCATCGTATATATGAACCACATTTTCATTATCCACTCATCAATTGAGGGACACTTAGGTTGCTTCCATCTCTTAGCTATTGTGAAAAGAGCAGCAACAAACATGGTTGTACAAGTGTCTCTACAATAGGATGAGTCCTTAGGGTATATGCCAAGGAGTGGTATAACCAGGTCATATGGTAGGTTCATTTTTAGTTTTTTAAGAGTTCTCCACACTGTTTTCCATAGAGGCTACACAAGTTTGCAATCCCACCAGCAGTGAATGAGCGTTCCCCTTTCCCCACATCCTTACCTGCATTTGGTTATCATTTGTTCTCTTGATCCCGGACAGTCTGATTGGGGTAAGGTGATACCTTAGGGTGGTTTTAATTCGCATTTCCCAAATTACTAATGATGTTGAACACTTTTTGAGATACATTTGTTCTCTTGATCCCGGACAGTCTGATTGGGGTAAGGTGATACCTTAGGGTGGTTTTGATTCGCATTTCCCAAATTACTAATGATGTTGAACACTTTTTGAGATATTTCTTATTCATCATTATTTCTTCCTTTGAGAACTCTCTGTTTAGATCTTTAGCCCATCTTTTAATTGGGTCATTTGTTTTCTTGATACTTTGTTTTTTGAGTTCTTTATATATTCTGGATGTTAAACCTCTGTGAAATGTGTCACTTTTTTGATTGTTTCTTTTGCTGTACAGAAGCGTTTTAGTTTAATGAGGTCCCACTTGTTGATTGCTGACCTTAATATCTGAGCAAT
>NW_008359963.1:4279204-4280532 GCF_000622305.1 Nannospalax galili | reverse complement strand
CTTTAAAGATTTAAAATTTTCATTGTAGAGGTCTTTGGTGTCTTTGGTCAGATTTATTCCAAGATATTTTAATTTTTTGCAGCAATTGTGAATGGGAGCATTTCTCTGTATTCTTTCTCCAATTGCTTGCTATTGGTATATAGAAAGGCTATTGATTTTTGTAGATTAATTTTATAATCTGCCACTATACTAAAAGTGTTCTAGGAGTTTTCAGTATCAGTTCTAGGAGTTTTCTGGTGGAACTTTTGGGATCTCTTAGGTATAGTATCATATCATCTACACAAAGTGATAGTTTGGCCCTGGGCCTGCACAACCTGCAGACCTCTCCCCGACGCACAGGCCTCTCTCTCCACGGCAAGTTGATTGCATCCTCTGCTCCTTGACTCCCCCAGCCTCATTCACCCTCCCATTTCCCCTGCTGGTCTCTCCTCCTAGCCTAGGTCCTGTCCCATTCCTTGTCTTGGAGCTCCAGACACCTGGGGAACCACCACTGCTGTGTGATCCTTTGCATCCAGACCAAGTCAGTTCCATCTTGATCCCCACTGGCGCTCTGGGCCTGGCCCTGCCCTCACCTCCCTCTGCGTCCCTGGGTCTGGACAACCCACCAGCCTCTTTCGTGGACACCAGGGCTGACCTTTCCACTTCCTGGTACTTTGCATACAGACCAACCCAGCTCCTCAGTACAGTCCCCAGGGACCATTGGGGCTGCTTCCGCCACTATCTTCCTTTGCATCTCTGGGTGGCAAGGCCACCAGCTGCCCTAGACCAGCATCTTTCCTGGGCCTGGCTCCCAGGCCAGTCCAACCCCCAAATTACTGAGGCTAAAATCTTTCCTGGAGGGATCCAGACCTTAGGAGAAAGCCCGAGAGCACCTGATTCTCATCTGACTTGGGCCTCTGTGGGAACTCCTGAAGACAAAACAATCTGGCCACTCCAATATAAAATCAAAAAAGAGAACCAGAAGCTTAGAGGAACTAGCTGTTCATGCCCCAAAAGTAAACCACAAAGACACATAAAGTTCACAAAAAGAAGCAGACCTAAACTTGAAGGCTTGAGTTTCACACAAGAATCAGAAACTACAAAAGAAATCCACACGTCAAAGTCACAGAGAAAAAATAATAACATGAAAAACCAAAACAATATATTCCCACCAAGTACCAACAGTCCTCTAGAGGAATACAATGAGAACACACTAGGAATAACACAGGGCATGGAACTCAAAAGAACAATAATAAACCTGATAAAAGAATTCAGTGAATTTAAAGAACACACAAAGAAATCAAAGAACTGAAGGAAGATAGGGATAAACTTCTGAATGAATTCAGAAA
>NW_008359963.1:4276612-4277778 GCF_000622305.1 Nannospalax galili | reverse complement strand
ATGTGCTCTTACTCTTTTTTAACACAGTGCATGAAACTCTTGCAAGAGCAATAAGACAAGAGAAGGAAATTAAAGGAGTAATAATTGGAAAAGAAGAGCTCAAATTATCCCTTTTTGCAGATGATATGCTATTATATCTAAGAGATGCCAAAAATTCCAGCAGAATACACCTAGAAATTATTAACACATTCGGTAAAGTGGGAGGTTACAAAATTAACCTACAAAAGTCTGTAGCCTTTCTATATACCAATAACAATCAGTCAGAGAAAGAGCACATGGAAATACTCCCCTTCACAATAGCTACAAATAAATAAAACAAAATATTTCTGAATAAGCCTGACCAAAGACATTAAAGAGCTCTACAATGAAAATTTTAAAATTAAAGAGAGACTGAGGAAGACATCAGAAGATGGAAGGACCTCCCAAACTCATGGATTAGAAGAATTAATATTGTGAAAATGACTATCCTACCAAAAGTCATTTGTAGATTAAATGCAATGCCAATCAAAATACCCATGACATTTTTCACAGAATTCGAAAAAACCATCTTAAGATTCATATTGAAGCACGAAAGACCTCAGATAGCCAAAAACACCCCTGAGCTCAAGAGAGGTAGGATCATAGGAGAAGGGTATTAGTAAGGGAGAAAGGGGGGAAATGGGGGTGCCTTAAGTGGGAAAACTATGATTGGAGGTGTGACACAATGTAAGAGATAAACAATGCCTAGCTAGCTTTGAAAACCAGAGGGAACCATATTATACATCCTGCTGACAAATTATACATAGCAGATCAAGAAATATATGTCTAGGTAAGGTTTATCTGAGAACAATTGGTCTTTGCCCAAGATTTATCTACACGACACACAGTAATTAAAAGTACCAGACTGGTAGAACTAACCTTCTTGGATGTTTAACAGACATACCTTGAGGCCTATAATAATTTGGTCAGAGAGTCATAAAGGACAGTTTTTTCTCCTTACCCTCCTAGGTCAACTAGCTCCAGGGGACCTTGAGCATCTCTCAAAATGTCCTGTAATTGTGGTGCATCACCTGTCCTCTTGATCAGGAGGTTGTGGAGACCCCACCAGATGGACTTGAACCAGTGTCCAGTCTACAAAGAGGAGGGTCAACACAGAGGAAACATTTCCTCCATGCTTCCAAGTGAAG
>NW_008359963.1:4275692-4276207 GCF_000622305.1 Nannospalax galili | reverse complement strand
TGACCATCCTAAAACAAAGACCTCTAGATAGGCTGACTAGATTCACCAGAACTGGCAAGTAGTGGGGAATGGCTGGGGGTGCCGACAACACAGCAGACTGTAGCAGGGATATCAGAGCATAAGGGCTCTAGTGGGGGGAGGGAGGCTATGGGAGGGTGCCATCTGGAAGTGGGTGTATAGTTGAATAAGATGGTTTGGGATGTTCTGTGTGATACACACACACACACAAACACACAAATCAACAAATTTTAAAAAATATATTTGAAGAGGAAGCATGGAAATTTACATCATGCTAATTAGTGGAGGTGATAAACATTAATATTGAAATCTACCTGACGACTTTGTAGACACACACAGGCACCAAGGATCCAAGTGCAACTGATTTTGACTAGTAATAATCAGATAAATACAGATTAGAGATGCGTGTGTCAACATCTCAGTGTTAGTAGCAAAAACAATGAGTCTTTCTGTAAGAAACAGTATATTTTAAAATGAAATGGAAATCTTTTTTAAAG
>NW_008359963.1:4273329-4275637 GCF_000622305.1 Nannospalax galili | reverse complement strand
AACTTGCAGCCACTTGTGAAAGAGATGTACTCTTGTTCTGGGGTGTGTTACTGAATATGTTAAAGCTGAAGTGAAATGCTTCTTCTAATCATGTAGTTATTAAAAAATTAAAAATATAATAATTCTTCAAAGCATAGAAATTTTCTCCTTAATAATTAGTAGATGTGAATAACATTAGCATTGAAATCTACCTGATGACTTTATATCCATGTTCAGATACCAAGGAGCTCAGAAAGTAACCGACTGTGACTAGTAATAATCAGATATATAGAGATTAGAAACGCATGTGCAAACATCTTAATGTCAATTGCATTAAAAATGAATTTTTCTGTAAAAAAAGTTATAGTTTGACCTCTTCTTTTCCAATTAATACTCTTTTAATTTCCTTCTTCTGTCTTATTGCTCTAGGAAGAATTTCAAGCACTATGTTAAAAAGGAATAGCGATAGTGGACATCCCTGTCTGGTTCCTGATTTTAATGGGTATGCTTCCAGTTTTTCACCGTTTAGAATCATGTTGGCTGTGGGTTTGTTGTATATAACTTTAATTATGTTGAGGTATGTTCCCTCCAGTCCAATTCCTTCTAGGACTTTGAACATAAATGCATGCTGGATTTTATCAAAAGCCTTTTCTGCATCTATTGAGCTGATGATGTGGTTTTTGTCTTTGAGCCAGTTATATGATGAATGATGTTTATTGACTTGTGTATATTGAACCATCCCTGCATCTCTGGGATAAACCCTACTTGATCATGGTGAATGATCTTTTTTGATGCGTGACTGTATGTGCTTTGCAAGTATTTTGTTGAGAATTATTGCGTCTATGTTCATTAAGGATATGGGTCTATAGTTTTCTTTTTGGTTTTGTCTTTGCCAAGTTTGGTATTAGAGTAATGCTGGCTTCATAGAAGGAATTTGGGAGTTCTCCCTCTGTTTCTATCTTTTTAAATAATTTAAGTAGAATTAGTTGGAGGTCTTCTTTAAATGTCTGTTAGAATTTTGCTGTAAATCCATCTGGGCCTGGGCTTTTTTTGTTCGGAGGCTTTGTATTATTTTTCAATTTCCTCATATGTTATGAGTCTGTTTAAACTGTTGATCTCTTCTTGGTTTAACTTTGGTGGTTCCCATGATTTTAGATATCTGTTCATTTCTTTTAGATTTTCGGATTTGTTAGGGTATAGGTTTTTAAAATATTCCCTTATAATGGTCTGGATCTTTTGGGTCTGTTGTGATGTTTCCCCTTTCATCTCTGATTTTGTTGATTTGGATTTGCTCTTTCTTTCTTTTGGTTAGCTGGGCTAAGGTCTGTCTATCTTGTTTAGCTTTTCAAAGAATCAGCTCTCAGAGTCATTGATTCTTTGTATTGCTTTCTTTGTTTCTATTTCATTAATTTCTGCTCTGATTTTTGTTATTTCTTCTCTTCTGATGGGTTTGGGTTTCATTTGTTCTTGCCTTTCCAGGGTCTTGAGTTGCAGTGTTAGGTCATTTTATTTGGACTCTTTCTAATTTTTTAATGTAGCCACTTAGAGCTATAAACTTCCCTCTTAGGACTGCTTTTAAAGTGTCCCAGAGGTTGTGTTGTGTTGTCCTTTTCATTGAATTCCAGGAATTCTTTTATTTCTTTCTTAATTTCTGCTTTGGGGCCTACTCATTGTTTAAGAATGTGTTGTTCAATTGCCATGAGTTTGTGTAGTGATGAGGGCTTTGTTCAGTGTTGATTTTGAACTTTATTGAATTGTAGTCTGATAGAATGCATGGGATTATTTTCATTTTTTTGTATTTGTTGAGGTTTGTTTTGTGGTGATGTCTGTGATCAATTTTTGAAAAAGTTCCATGGGGTGCTGAGCAGAAAGTGTATTCTTTGGTGCTTGGGTGAAATACTTGAAAGATGTCTGTTAGGTCCATTTAATGTATAGTATCATTTAATTCATAAGTCTCTCTGTTTACTCTTTGTCCAGTTGACCTGTCTAATGGAGACAGTGGGGTATTGAAGTCCCCTACTATTACTTATTTGGGACTCATCTGTGCCTTAAAGTCCTGTAGTGTTGTTTCTATGAATTTCGGAGCACCAGGATCTGGTGCACATATGTTAAGGATTGTAATATCTTCTTGGTTAACTGTTCCTTTGATCAGAATGAAGTGACCCTCCTTATCTCTTCTGATTAGCTTTACTTTGTAGTCTGTTTTGTCAGATATTAGAATTGAAACCCCTGCTTGTTTTTTAGTGCCATTTGCTTGGAATATTCTTTTCCATCCTTTTACCTTAAGGTAGTGCCTGTCCTTAAAGGTGGGATGGGTTTCTTGCAGAGA
>NW_008359963.1:4268086-4272421 GCF_000622305.1 Nannospalax galili | reverse complement strand
TTCGTTGAATTCCTTGATCATGTTTATGATTGTTCTTTTAAATTCAGTGTCCTGGGTTATCTCTAGGGGGCTCTCCTTGTAGATTTCTTCTACAGGATTGGTGGAGTTTGGTGGGGACATAGTGTTTTGGCTTTCCATTTTATTATTCTTTTAGTGTGATTTGGCATGTGGATTTCTTTTGTTGTTTATGATTCAGATATGAGAATTAAGTTGAAGTATGCTTCTGTATTATTTGTATTATTGGGATGCCTAGATCCTTTCTTTACTGGTTGTATAAAGCTGGTTAGTACAGGGTTCAGGTTCTCTCAGGTTTAATTTGGGGGGAACTGATGGCTTCAGTTCAGCTATTCAGGAGTACCCACAGAAGCCCAATTCAGGTTCTAGTCAGGTACACTCAGGCTTCCTTCACCATGTGGAGGCAGGATCTTGGTGCTCTCAGGCAGTCCACCCTCTCAGGCTGTCTGCTAGGATCTCAGCCTTTGCCTACCAAAGCCAGATCTGCCCTGGGTCCTTGGGAGGGGCCTCAGGAAATCCCAGGTAGTGGGATGGATATGGCGCAATTAGGGGACGTTCACCACCACGTGAAGGCAGGATCAGGGGGCCCTCAAGCAGTCCCCTGTGTTCTCAGCCTCTCTGTCAGAGAGAGGTCCGAGGGAGGTCAGAACTCGGTAGTCTCTGGAGGTCTGCTGAGATCAGAGCTGCTGCACTGATGGAGGTCAGAACCCACCCTCTCAGGCTGTCTGCTAGGATCTCAACCTTAGCCTACCCCACTGCAATTTGTTTTAATTGCTCAGCTCAGAATAGCAATATTTAGTAATTTTTCATAAGATCTATGAAAGAAAATAATGTGAAAGTTTCCTGGGTCATATGTGTAGTAGGCATGGGTGTCATGTGAGCATACCAGATCACTGATTAGGAGAGGCTATAGATCTTGACCAACTTATTAGTTTGCTAGAAGAGCTGTAACAAAGTCCACAGACTAGTGGCTTACGCTATGAGTTTGTCATAACTTTAGACGCTGTAAGTGTAGATCAAGGCATCCTTACTATGGCCGGCTGTCTTCTCCCTGTGCCTTCATGCAGTCTTCCCTGAGTTCGAATCTTAGAAAGACAACAGTTATATTGACTTATAACAACCTCACTTTATCTTAATCACTTCTATTGATGCTCTGTCTACAAATACAATCACATCCTGAGGTCCTGGGAGTTAAAACGCCAACATGAAAAATTGGGAGGTTTAACTTAGTATGCAAGCCAGGGGTGATAGCACACACCCTTAATCTCTGCATTTGGGAGGCAGAGTCAAGCAGATCTCTGTGTGCAAGGCCATTCTAGTCTACTAGTGAGTTCTAGACCAGCTGGGGCTACAGAGCAACCCTGTCTCAAAAACAAAACAAAAACACCAAAACAAAACCAACTTACCCCACAATACTAGCATTTACCAGCCCATAATCACAAACATACAAATCCTAGATTTTTCTGGTAGGCCATTGCAAGGCCATTATCAATTATTATGGAGTTTGCATATCACCTTGGGAAATTGCCAAGTTTAAGAAATAAATAAGGAAGCTAAGGCAGAGGTCAGCTGAGTGTTTGAGGACAGCTAGGGCCACATAGTGAGTCCCAAGGCTAGCTTGATCTATGGAGTGAGACCCTGAAACTAAAACAAAAGGGAAAGAAGGAAAGAAAGAAAGGAAGGAAGAAAATAAAGAAGGAATCAAGAATCACGATATGGGCTAAAATCTTTTAAACTATGAGGGAAATTAATCTATTCAAAAGAAAATATGAAGGAGACAAAATATGACAAACAGAAAATGTAAAATGAAAACATGATGTGAGTTAAAATATTAAGTATAATAGAAAAAACACACTTACTGAAAGAGAATGATTGAATTTTATGAAGATTCAACAGAATGTTGATCCAAAGATACAATAAAATAAAAGACACAGAAAGGTAAAAAAAAAAAAGAAATAAAAACACATCTGGAAATATGAATTGAAAGAAATCTGGGATAGACATTTTAATAAAAATAAAACTCAAAGGCAAAAATCTTAAAAAGGGCCAGAGATGAAATATATGGTAAATGCAAGAGAAGGAAAAAAGAAACAGCTATTTTAACCCACTACGCATCAACTAATATAGCAGGAAGTGATTCCAAGAGCCAACAGCAAAATTTCAGGAAGTACATAAATCAACACATGGATGGAGATTTATACAACCCCTCAAAAACCCATAGATTGACGACGTGTGTATACTCAAAAACAAACACACACACACACACACAGAGACACACACAGACACACACACACACACACACACACACACACACACAGACACACACCATCAAGATCAAAGACCCAGTGCTGGAGAGATGGTCATCAGTTAAGAGCACTTGCTGCTCTTCCAGAAGACCTGAGTTCAGTTCCCAGCGGCCATAACTTCTGGTAACTCCACCTCCAGGGTATCTGGTGCCCTCTTCTGTCCTCTGTGGGTACCTGCACACATGGCATACACATACACACACACACACACACGTTTGCTCATAAATAAAATTTTTAAAAATCTTAAAAATCAAAGACCTGCAAAGTATAGTATAATAAATAACATACTAATATGCAAATATAGTCATAGATTCTAATATTTTCAATGAAAGATTCATATTTTCACAAAAACATGGAATTATTTATAAAACTAAACTATGAATCAATTTCATCAGCTAAGTTCTCAGAACACAGTGCAATAATATTTAATATAACATAAAACTAGCTAAAACATACCTCATATTTGGAAGCTAAATATTTTTAAAATAACTCATATAAGTTAAAACATTATATGTTAGAGTTGTGGGTGCAGTGAAGCAGAAAATTTCATAGCTTTAAAAATAGCACGAAATGCTGGGACTGGAGAGATGGCTCAGCAGTTAAGAATACTGGTTGTTCTTGCAGAAGACCTGGGTTTGAATCCCAGCCCCCACATGGTAGCTACAACTATCCATAACTTCAGTTCCAGGGGATCCAACAGCCTCTTCTGTCCTCTGTGGGCATTGCACGACATGGGTGCACTTACCTACACACAGGCAATACATGCATATACATAAAATTAAAAAAAGATAACATGAAATGCTGGGCTCCATGGAGTATGCCTTTTAGTGCCAGCACACAGGAGGCAAAGGCAGGTGGAGCTCTGTGAGATCAAGTCCTGCCTGGTCTGCATAGCCAGTTCCAGGTCAGCTGGGGCTACAGGGAGTTCCTGTCTCAAAAAACTCAACAAAATAAAACAAACCCCAGAATGCATAAAACAACAAGCACGACAAGTGAGCTAAGTAAGACCTTCAGTTCATGGAGTTAGAAAAGCACCAGTGAGAAAAGTAAGAGAGGGAAGGAAAAAGTAAAAAAACTAAAAGTAAAAGTAAAAAATCAAGGACAGAAGGTGGACAGACCTGAAAGTACGTTCTTCTGATAGAACATGGTATTACTACAAATATAAAGTAAAATTGAAATAGATGTATCTGAAATACTAGATGAAGTGAATACATTCCTAGAAAAATATGAAATGCTAAAATCACAGAGAAGAAAATTGAACAAACCAAATACATATAATCTGATGTGGTTCTTAAATACATACGCAACATCAGCAATAAGGAAAACAAAACAACAAAACCCCCAGCTTCCAACGGTAATAAGTAAGTTGGACCCAAATTTCAGGGAATATTGAACTCTGCATTATGCCAGCTGTTAAAATAGAGAAGTAACAAAAATGTCCTAAAATGCTTTTTACAAATTTACGGAGGAATAATTTGCAATGCATAAATTTAATTTACTGAACATGTAAAATTGGATGATGTTAAATAGACTATAGTTTTGTATGTATTGCTGCAATTTGCCTTCGAAAATAATACCTACCACCTCACTAAGGTCCTGTGCTATTTGCAGTCAGCCTCTACCCAATTCCAGTCCAGGGTAGCTTCTGCTCATCCTCTTGGCAAAGTTTTGCATTTGTAGAAAGTCCATATAAATGGAGTTATTCCATTGTTAGCCTTTGGAAGGTGTGAGCTGTTCCTCTTACCTTGATGTTCATCTATGCTGTGCCTTGTATCACCCATTTGTTCCCTTCTACTGCCAAATCTTAACATTGTTGGTGTTCTAAGCCTGAAGCACCAAAGTAAATGTGACTTGAACAGCAGGAATTTTATTATCTCCCATTTCTGGAGTGGACAAGTCTGAAATTCAGGCGTAGGTTGCGCCAGGCTCTCGCCAGTCCTGATGATCTGTCCTTGCCTCTTCCTAGACTTCTGGTGGTTGCAGAGACTCCTGTCTTTCTTCAGTTTGTGGTAGC
>NW_008359963.1:4265752-4266805 GCF_000622305.1 Nannospalax galili | reverse complement strand
TTCTTTACTTCCCTCTTGCCTGTTTCCTGCCTTATTCCTGCCTCAGAAGATCCATGTTGGTTATTGTAGGAAAACATATCTTTCCATTCCCTGTTGGTGACTGCCAATGGCAATGTTTATTGAGTGATTAATCATCAGCACTGGAGAGAAGTTCTAACTCATCCATTACTTGGATCTTTCACAGGACAAAACTTTTATAGAATCTCATGTAGGCGTTTTGCCACAGAAGTCACTATTTGCTCCGAGGCAGAATACCTATCCATTTCATTTCCTACCTCAGTGATTCTCCAGCTTCTTCTGAGGAGGAGCTCCCGGAAACCATGGAAACATCGGTAGGATCCCATGCTTCCTGCAGAGCACTGTCAGGTAACAGCTATATTTATTTCCACACTGTGACTGAAGAGCCGTGTCAGCAGTGACGCTTGTGTGTGTAAGACAAAAATCACAGAAATAAACCCAAGTTTCCACCACCACCTCCTCCTCCTCTCCCTCCTCCTCCTCTTCTTCCTTCTTCTCTTCCTCTTCCTCTTCCTCTTCCTCTTCCTCTTCCTCTTCCTCTCCCTCTCCCTCTTCCTCTTCCTCCTCCTCTTCTTCTTCTTCTTCGCCTGGAACTCACTATGTAGACCAGACTAGGCTTGAACTCACAGAGATCTGCCTGCCTCTGCTTCCCAAGTGCTGGGACTAAAGGTGTGCACCACCACGCCCAGCTTAAATGCTTTTCATAATCAGTCTTCTCACTGAACATTTACAATAATCCTATGAAGTAGATTTCTTGCATCTACTTTAAAAATGAAATAAGTTGAGTCTCGCAAAGTGTGTGCAACTTGTCCAAAGTCTCAGAACAAATGCACTGCAGCACAGGGGCATGGTATCCACTGTCAAAGCCTAGTTCTTGACCATGACAATTTGTGATGAAGGCAGTGACTGTGATTGGCATTTTACCTAGTAGGAAAAATAACCCAAACAAAAATAAAGTGAATTTTCAGTCTTTATTCCTCGCCTCTCTTGTTATGGATAGAGTAAAAGATCCTTGTAAAGTTACAATCTGGAAAA
>NW_008359963.1:4253892-4265672 GCF_000622305.1 Nannospalax galili | reverse complement strand
ACTAGGCAGGGGCACTCAGGAGGAATTTTGTCTTCTAGGGGAAAACAATACTGTTGTATCCACCATAGGAAGGCAGTTCCCTTGTCTCTCTTTCGAGCTTCTCTCCATTTTGAAATATGAAATAAATGTAATTTTCAAACCTGCACTGCATTCCAAAGACTTTTTTTTTTTCCAGGAATGCTTTTGTACTTAACACCTCTGTGAACTCTGTGACCATACACCCTCATCTGGAAGGTCTATTCCGAGGTGACTGAGCAGGCTGCCAAATTCAGCCTCAGAACCCTATCATTTTTGCATTATAAATGCCTTTCCTTCTGACAGCTGGAATTAAACGTTCAGAGGCATTTGGATTACATTTGAGTTGCTTAGTCAAATCTCAGTCACCTTTCTGCACACAGATGGAATCTTTAACCCAGGAAAGCACATTTGTGTGGGTCCAGAGAAGCAGCCAAAGGGAGATACTTTAATCAGAATGTTCCAAGTTGGTCAGGTTCAGCTAGCTGTCTGGAGAGAGGCTTGAGCGCACTGTACCACTGAGACAAAGACCACTGCTTGGAGCATTCTCCACAGACGTTTTCCCATGAGGAAAACACTTCCAGGAGAATGATCCCACTTAAAGTCATTTTTTTCGTTAACAGTCAAATTCCAACATCCCCAATATATAGTTCCCGGATATGAGAGAGCACATTGTTTTAGCGCATTCATTCGTTTGTCCAGCAATAAAAACACAATTGAGTTTGATGGCATTTTCTATTTGTATATGCTTAGTGCCATCATTATTTGTTGGGAAACTCTACTCCTGAATTGCACAAGGTCCAGGGGTCTGCAGCTGTGTGTTCCAGTTGTCCCTCACCACTCACCTTGCCATAGAAGTTGGTAATCATCTGAATTGGGCCAACTGTGATGCCCAGTCATGGATGAGATTGTGACTCAAGTAGGACCTGATCAGTGAAGAGAAGTCTACTCTCTTCAGGAAGGGCATGAACCTAGGGCTATGTTCTGTCTTCTCTGCACCAGAATGCTGGTCTGTGGACAGAAACAACCATGATACAGAGTGACAACATCTTATGCTTAGTGCCATCATTATTTGTTGGGAAACTCTACTCCTGAATTGCACAAGGTCCAGGGGTCTGCAGCTGTGTGTTCCAGTTGTCCCTCACCACTCACCTTGCCATAGAAGTTGGTAATCATCTGAATTGGGCCAACTGTGATGCCCAGTCATGGATGAGATTGTGACTCAAGTAGGACCTGATCAGTGAAGAGAAGTCTACTCTCTTCAGGAAGGGCATGAACCTAGGGTTATGTACTGTCTTCTCTGCACCAGAATGCTGGTCTGTGGACAGAAACCACCATGATACAGAGTAACAACATCTTGAATACATCATTCAGGTCCATGAAGCCATGATGTCATAGGTCAGATTCCACCTTCTGACTATGGAGTTTGACTGTGGTTTGTGTTATTCTTAATATATTATATCTACTATATGCCAAGTACTCAGGAGGCAGAGGCAGGGAGATCTCTGTGAGATTGAGGTCACCCTGGTCAACATAGTGAGTTCCAGGCCAGCTGTGGCTGCAGGGAGACCCTGTCTCAAAAAGACCAAAAAAAAAAAAAAAAAAAAAAAAGAAAGAAAGAAAGAAAAAGAAAAAAAAGGAGCCTAGTACCACTGAGCACCGAGTCATTTAAACAGTAAGATGTGTGTTTATTATTTTGTGGAGGACGGATTGGAAGAAGGATGGCCAGATGTAATAGTGGTTAATATTCATCATGAACTTACTGGGATTTAGAATCACCTTGGAAACAAAGTTCTGGGTGCATCTGTGAGGGCATTTACAGAGAGGTTTAACAGAGCAGGAAAGACCTCCCCTGAATGTAGGAAGCACCATCCATGGGGTTAGGGCTTGGACTGAAGGTAAAGAAGGCAAGCTGAGTACCTCCCCACTTCCTGACTGTACACACAGTGTGACCAGCTGCCTCACACTTGCTGCCATGCCTTCCCTGCCATGATGGACTGTACTCTCATGCTGTGAGCCAAAAAAGCCATTCCTTCCTTCTTTAAATTGCATTTGTCAGGTATTTTGCCACAGTAATGAGAAAAGTAACTAATATAAAAAATTTGCACTAAGGAATGGGAATTCATTGTGATAAACTTGAGTGTGGGGAGCTAGTTTGGAGGAAGAAGTTGGAAGAAGACAGAGCTGTGTTCAGAGAAGACCTAGAATGGGGTAAGCAGAACCTAGTAGTCCATTCTAGTGCTTGTTCAGAGGACCAGAGTACAGATAGAAATGTGGACGGTGTAGGCCTAGATCATGAGGTTTTCAGAGGGAAATAAGGACTCTATTAGAAAAGGGACTGGAGGGCATTCGTGTTCTATTCTGGTAAAGTGTCTGGCTGCATTCTGCTGGTGTCCTGAGAATATCAGTGGGCTAAATTTAGAAAGTAATGGACCAGTTTGTTTGGTGGGGGGAATTTCAAAACAGCATGACATTTGGGCTATGGCATGGCTACTATTCAGATTTACAGTAAGGGACAGCATCAAGTAGAGCAGAAAAATATGAAAACTGTACAGTTTGATGAGGAGAAGGGTATGAAGGGGCCAGCTGAGGTTACAGGAAGCCCCTTTTTTAAAAAAAAAAACCCCCCCCCCCCCAAAAATTTCAAAAAAAAAAAAAAAAAAACCCAACCAAAATACCAAAATAAAACAAGAGGCCCGGGGGAGCTGCTCTGACCTGCCTCTTTCTATATGGTGAAGGCAGAGCTAGAAGGTACCATCTGTAAGGATGAGGATCTCACCAGATGTCATCATCTCAACCTGTTATTTATGATACATAGTCTGTGAAAGTTAATCTAATTCTCAACTTGGTTGGATTGAGAATCACCTAGGAAGAGTAAAGCAGGACTCTGGGTGTGTCTGGGGAGATTTCCTATGACCATTAAATCCTGGGGGCTCTGCTCTAATGAGTGGATTTAGTACTTGAATGGTTCATATTACAATATTATTGGAATGAAGTCCAAAGTAGGAGGTGGGATGTAGTTGAAGGAAGTACCTCACTGAGGGCATGTCCTTGGGCTGCATCTTGCACTGGTCCATTTGTGTATCCCTTTCAGCCTGTTTCATGGCCGTGATGATGTAAGTTACTGTAAGTTGCTCTGTTCCACCCTGTACTTTCCACTAGGATGAACTTACACCTCTGAAACTGTGAGCTGAAAGAAATGTTTACTACTGGGGAGGGGATGAGAAAGAGAGGGTGAGAGGGAAGGAGGGAGGGAGGAAGGGAGGGAGGGGGAGAGAGAGAGAATGAGAGAGAATGAATCACCATTAAGGAGAAACCACTTATTCTGCACCAGCATAATAAGAAAAGTACCCTTATCCTTGAAGGCTCCAACTTACGAAAACACAAATTAATTTGAAAGAAGAGATCTTAAACTGAGAATGCCACTACAGGTGTTCCCTGCTCAAAACCAACTGTGGGAGACAGGCTTGAGCCTAGGATGCAAGTCTTAATGACAACCATACAGCAGGCCCGAGGCAACGCCGGACAGCTGGAGCCACAAGGAACACCTTGTGACATTTGCTCCCATTGGAAGATCATGAGACTGATGCCTAGAGCTCACCACTCCCTAATCACCATCCATGGAATCCAAAATTGCAACACTTAGATATTACAACAGCCTGGGTCATGTTGTTCCCAGGAATCCAGGCCCATACAGGAAACTGGAACCTAAGTAACCTGAAACCTATTATGTTAATAAGGTGTCTGACTCGCGATGTCATGATAGGACACAGCCCTGCCAAAGATCTGAGCTGTAACTTCTTGATTGGACCCCCTACCCCTATATAAGCTTGTGCCCTTCTACAATAAACAAGATCTGCGCTAAGGAGCCTGGTCTCCTGTGTCTGAATGCAGATCTGCTGACACAGTCTCTTAACCAGCCCTGGGGCCCAGGAACGGGCAGAAGCAGTGGTGCTCTCGCCTCCTGCTTCCCACACTCTGCTGATGTGTCTCTACCACCACGTGTCCAGGGTGGCTTCCCTACTGAGGTCTACCCTGGAGCTGTGACACTCTCCCACATTCAGTCCTGGTCCAGCATCCACTTCCTCTGGGGTCTTTTGTCAAACTGGCTGGTAACTCCCAATGCAGGGCTCCAGTGTTGACTCACTGGATGCAAAGATGGGGTGCAAAGACTGCATCTTCAAGTACCTAGAAACACTTGAGTCTTCCTGGCCCTCCCTTGAAAAGAGTAAACCTGTCATTCCCCAGTTGACTCACCCCTTCCTCCTCAAAGCTGAAACTCCCCTAATCTGCATGGCAGTTACTCATGACCAGGTATCTACCAGGAAGCTGTCACAGTAGAGCCCCCAGGACTGGGTGCCTCCTTCTCTTTCACATCTCATATCCAATTCCTTCCTAATCGCATCTTAAACCTGTTTCCCTTTGTCATTCTATCTTGATCCTTTAAGCCCAGCTGAACCCCAGGCTTTGTCCTGGTGGCCCTCAATGCTGTGAACACCAGCAACTTCAGGCAAGAGTTCCAGGCCTCTCTTCTTTGTTCTTGGCTCCCTGATTCTTAATTCTTAGCTTCAGCCTCTATTTTCATTCTGGCCACCAGTTTTGTTGCCTTAAGATTTTCCCATGATTCCCCATAACAATTCTCCAACTGGCTTCCACTTCTGATTTTGTACATAAAGTCATATCTATCATCTCTGATAAGAGCCATCAAAGTCCAGTTCCTACTTGTGCCCCCCCCACAAGCACAGGCCAAGTATGCCCCCAAGCTCCAACTTCTGTGCTTACATGGTGTTTTAGTTTCGTTTCTGTTGTGATAAAATATCCTGACCAAAATCAACTTAAGGAATAAAGGGTTTACTCCAGGTACAATTCCCAGTTATATCCCATTATTGTGGGTAGGTCAAGGCAGGAACTTAATGTGGCATGCTCATAGTAAGAGCAGAGAGAAACAAATGAATCCTTGCTTACTTGCTCTCAGCTAACTTTCTCCTGTCTTAAACTGTGAGGACCCCCTCCCTGCCTAAGGAATGGTGCCACCCACAGTAGACTGAGTCTTCCTACGTTAATTAATAATCAAGACAATCCCCACAGACATGCCCACAGACCAGCCTGATCTAGACCATCCCTTAATTCCTGAGGTCTCTTCTCAGGAGATTCTAGGCTGTGGTAAGCTGACAATTAAAAACTATCACATATGGTAGACCAGTTAGACACCTATTTCTCTCAATGGACTATAAATTTCTTAAGGATAAGGACTGTTATTTACTTGTCTCTGAGCTCCAACATAGGCACATTGTAGGTTCAGTGTATAGAATGACATAGTAAGTTCAGTTGAATAGAATGAAATATCAAAATGGAGGAGTAGGACACATACAGGGAATACCCAGACAGAATTCTGAGCAGTGCACAGCTGCACACATGTAGAGGGGGGCAGGGCTGCCAGAGCCTGAGCCGGTGCTGGCAGCTGCAGCTCTTGCAAGTGCAGATGTTGTCACTGTGCATCCTAAAGACAGGAGAGCACTGAAGGCAGAATAAGTTCTGATGAAGCCTATCTTTTCCTTCCTCCAAGTGTCCTGGATTCTCCACTTACCTGTCACCTTTTCTTTACATGGTTGGAATAGCCACAACCTATAACACCAAGAAGGGCCATTCAGAACCTCATCAGGAGTCTGGTGCTGTCAGTTTGAAGTCAGTCACCCACAATACCCCTACATGCTAGGGTCAGGAGTTTGGGAGGGCTTTCTTCAGTTTACTTGGACCAAAGAGACTGTTGTGGTTAATCTTAACTATTAATTTGACAGGATCTAGAATCACCCGGGAGACAAATCTCTGGGTAGTTCTGTGAGGGATTTTCCAGATTACATTAGTTGAGGTGAGAAAACCCACCTCAAATATGACTGGGTCCTGGACTGAATGGAAAGGAAAAAGCAAACTGAGCACCAGTCTCTCTCTCTCTCTCTCTCTCTCTCTCTCTCTCTACCTCCCTCCCTCTTCCCTCTTCCCTCCTTCCTCCTCCTTCTCTTCCCTTTATAAGTATTTAAGATTTCTTGATAAGTATACTTTATAATAAAATATAAGTATTTACCATCTCCCTGCCTATTACCAGGACCTTTGTGATTACATTGGACCTACCTAGGCAATCCAGGACAATCTTTCTACATCAAAGCCCTTAATTACATAATCAAAGTTCAGGATGAGAATGTAGACATTGTTTTGAAGGAGTGTTACTCTGTCTACTACAAAAATATTAGCCTTGTTGAATGAATTACTTTAACAGTTGCCTGATGGGCTATTGGTTAGGAGTCACTATAACGAAATTTCCCTATTAAAACGACCATTAAGATGTACACAAGTTTTGGGCATGGTAGTAGATGCCTGTAATCCAAGCATTTGGGAAGCTCAGACAGTAGAACAGTCATTAGGTCAAAGTTAACCTGGGCTACATAGTAAGACCTTGGTCCAAAAATCAAAACCAAACATGCTCACAGAACGATTTCTCTCCTCACTACAGTAATGATAGTCTTGATAAGCTAAAATCTCTACTTTGAGAGAAGCATAAGTTGTAAACTTTATTTTAGCAAATAATTCTGCAAAAATTGTAATTTCTGCTGGGCATGGTGGTGCACACTTTTAATCCCAGCACTTGGGAGGCAGAGGCAGCCGGATCTTTGTGAATTCGAGGCCAGCCTGGTCTACATAGTGAGTTCCAGGACAGCTGGGGCTACAGGGAGACCCTGTCTCAAAAAGACAAAAAAAAAAATTAATTTCTATGGCTAGAGATAAGGCTTAATGGATAAAGGTGTTTGCCACAAAAGCCTGAAGACCTAAGTTTGGTTCCTGGAACCCATCTAAAGGTGAAAGAAAAGAAGTGACTCCACAAAGTTGTTCTCTGACCTCCACATGTGTGTTGTGGCATGTGTGCTCTCATACACACATCATGTACACACAGCAATAATTAAAGATTTTAAAAATCATAATTTATAGTTTTAAATAATTGTTAAAAGTTATAGAATGCTTCAAATTTAATAAGCCCATGTTTTTCATGGACAGAGAGATCATATATCTTGGTTGTCAGGGGAACAGTACTGATTTTCACAACTGTGATTCTCCCACACATTCAAATAGGTCAAACCTCAAAACAGTTTTGAAAACACTCCCTGCTCCTCATGGAGCTGAGATTCAGCCATAGGGAACACAACCCAATTACTAATTTCTCCTATTCCATTTCTTTTTTCAGATGCTAAGAAATTTAAAAGTCTTACATAAGTTCCTCAGAATTACACTGTCTCATAAACAACCATATGGAAATATTCTGCAAGAGAGCTTCAGTCAGTGTTGTTTCTCCTAAAGTAAGAAAGGAGCCACCATGCCATTGGAGGGTTGGGTATGTCACTTTACTTCATATATATGTGTATATATTACTATATATACGCTATATACATTCTCTCTCTCATAGAACGCAGTTCACATGACTGTAAATCAGGTGTTTTTGAAAACATAGTCGTTGCACCCAGCATGGTGGTACATGCCTTTAATCCCAGCACTCAAGAGACAGAGGAAGGCAGATTTCTGTGAGATTAAGGCCAGCCTCATCTACATATAGAGTTCCAAGTCACCTGGGACTACAGGAAAACCCTGTCTTTTAAAAAAATTTTATTTATATTTTATGTGTATGTGTATATTGCCTGTATATAGGCAAGTGCACCCATGTCATGCAATGCCCGCGGAGGACAGAAGAGGCCGTTGGATCCCCTGGAACTGGAGTTACAGACAGTTGTTAGCTGCCATGTGGGTGCTGGGATTTGAACCCAGGTCTTCTGCAAGAACAACCAGTGTTCTTAACCACTGAGCAATCTCTCCAGCCCTGAAAACCCTATCTTAATAAACCATAGAAAAGAACACCCAACATCAACAGCAATAACAACAAAAAATAGCAGTTGGGGCTAGACGGTTGGCTGAGCAGGTAGAAACTCGTGCTGCCCTGTAGAGGACCTGAGTTTGGCTTCCAGAATCCAGGTTGGGAAGTGTACAACTACTTGTAACTATGGCTCCAGGGAATCCAATGTTCTCTTTGGGCCTCTATCATTAACTGCACATATGTGGTATACATACACACAGACACACATACAGACATATAAATAAATAAAAGTGAATCTTAAAAAAACCAGATTTTTCACTGTAACAGAAGCGATAAACCATTTATTTTTATGCCACTGGTGTTTTCATGAACTAAATTCTGGATACATCATCTAATCATTCACATACTTTATGCTAATCATTCACATACTTTATTCTAATCATTCACATATTTTATTGAGTGAATACTCCCTTGTAGCCTTGCTTCTGGTCATTAACAAATCTGGAACAGAAAGTTTTGATGATAGCTTCTTTGGGGAAGTTATTAGGAAAACTAGTAAATATTCGTCCATATTGCTTTCTCTCCCAGCTGACCCCTGTTTAAGAGATGATAAATAATACTTACTGTTCTATTTCCTTTTTCTCTGCAAGAAGATATATTTGAATTGAATTTTGGGGGAAATATCTTACCTTGAAAAATTGGGAGACTCTGAAGTAAGCCTATTATGAACTTTTTGAAAAGTTGGTTTAACAACACAGTGGGAACAATATCAATTGTTTTAGTTATGAGAGACAGCCCTATAGCTTATGACGGGAGATCAGAGCCATATAAGAGCAGTGACAGATGTCTGCCCAGCCTACCCCAGAAGCACTGAGATGGGAGTTCAAGTCTAAGTTCCTCCAAATTTTTCTGCAGGAAGCAATGCACTCCTTAAGTCTCAAAATACCAGTGGGAGTTGGCCCACCATTGAAGCTGGGGGCAAGCATTGCAGTTCAATGAAGCAAGCCACATGGTGGCTTTCATTAGCAAATTGCTTTTCCTTGTGCCTGAAGGAAAAGTATGTGAATGGATAGACCGAGATGACAAGAGGCCTTGAAGGGCTTCAGATGTCTAACCAAGAAACCTGCCTTCATAATAGCTGAGAGAGGTTCTTCTTGGAAACTTAAGAGAATACAAAAGGCATCAACCAAGAAATAACTTTAACTCACCAGGCGACAGAGTGGAAAACCATGTTTTGTTGAGGAAAGACTGGGTTTTGGATTTAGGTTGACATGGGTTCAAATCTTAACTGGAAATCATCTGGGGCACATAGTCACTGAGCTTCAGTTTCCTCCTCTGTACTTTGGGAATGATGGCAGGTTCCTGTGAGTCATGGGAAGGTGTTCATTCTATGTCTCTGTCTCTTGTATGGGAAGAGTGGTAGACAGAGCTCTGCTCTCGTGGTCTAGGAGCTGGCTGTTCTCCAAATGTGAGGAGGATGAAGGAGCCAAGGAACTGACTGCTGTGACCTTTCTGCTTTTCTCGGAGTCTGTGGGGTGGCGAGTACCTCTAGATATTCCTATGTGCCATGTATTTAGGATCTCACCCACTTTTATTGTGTGGTGTGTGTGTGTGGTGCATTTGTTCATGAGTGTGCAGGTGCACATACATGTGAGAGCAGAAGTCAACCTCAGATGTTCCTCAGGCTCCATCCACTCTGTTTCTCCTGGCTTGTTGGTTAGTCTAGGCTGACTGGCCAGAGCCCCAGGGATCCACCTGTCTCATCTCCCCAGTGCTGGGATTACAAGAGCACACCACCATGCCCAGCTTCCCACTTTGGTTCTTGAGGGAGAACATCTGCTGCTGTTGAGGTTTTCCCACTGTCATTTGTCTTCAGACATCCCTGTGTTTATGTGAAAACTTCATGGATAATTTCAGTAGTTTCCCACTGGCTTTTCCCATGTCTCCCATCTTGGCCCCCTTCTCCTAGCCTGTTTTATTTGTATATCACCTATTTTATTACCAGGTACTTTACTTTGGTAGAGATTTTGCCAAATGTCTTATCTGTTGCTTCTATTTTGAACCCTAAAGCTTTGTACAATGAAAAATCTTCATACAGCACCTTCCCTTCTCCCCTTTCCCTTCCTTTTCCTTCCTTCCCCCTCCCCTCCCCTCCCCTCATCACAGTCTTCTCCCCGGAAATAGTGGGCTCTCGAGCTGGAAAAGAGAGAGCAAAGGACCCAGGAAACATGACAGCAGGAGGTCCTCTCTCCTCCCCTCCCCTCCTCTCCCCTCCTCTCCTTTCTTCCATCATTTCACTTGTTCTCTGGCTCTGCACTGAAAATTTCCTCCATCTCGGAGTTAATGCCATCTCAGTACACGTTCTGGCTTCCTCTTCCTAACATACCTTTGCTAACCTGAGGAGCCCAGTAGAGCCCCATCACAGCCCCATCATAGCCCTGGCTTCTTAGTCCAGCAGCCCATCTCCAGTCCACAACTGCAAGATGCATTTCCTTTTTCTAATGATAAAACAAACAAACAAAAACCTGTATGGAAGATTTCTAGGAAATAAGTGTTTAGGGGAGGAGGAGTATCATTCCTCTAGGAGGAATAGGAACGCTCACACTTAAATGTGATAATATGTACAATCATTTCAGTGCCTGGCATGTGTAAATGCCTAGCAACCAGTACTCTTAGTACTGGTTTATTATGGGATGTTATTTAGAGAGTTGGGACAGGAATTCTTTTACGACATTTAGAAATGGTGAAGTTAATCCCATGTTGATCTACTCGCAGGTTATTTTAAGATCAGCAACAGAAACAGAGAAAGAAGAATGGCTTTGATGTTAGAAGCAGAAAGGAAATGCTTGGCCCACTGTGGTTATCAGTCACTTTGAGGCAGGATAACCACCTCAACTCTGGGAAGATTTGGCTAAATACTTATGACTGTTTGCAAATGTTCCTTCCCCTTCATTTTTATCTAAAACTAGGAACAAATCTCTACTTACTTAAAAAAAAATCATTGACAGATTGAACTTCATCTAAAGTTGTTAAAAATAGATATTTTCTTCTGCCGTATTTACATGGTGTTTTTAAAATATTTTATTATTTTTATTTTATGTGTTATGACTGTATTGCCTGTATGCATATAACTACATCCATGTCAAGCAATGCCCACAGAAGTCAGAAGAAGGCACTGGATTCCCCTGGAACTGGAGTTATGGATGGTATTTTGCTACCGTGTGTGTAAGCAATTGAATTGAACCTGGGTCCTCTATAAGAGCAGCTAGTGCTCTTAAGTGCCGAGCCATCTCTCTAGTCCCTACAAGGTGTTTTCTAAATTTTTTCTACTTAAATTTTTATTTTTATGATGACACGTTTTTGTGCTCAGATTTGTGGCCTAGCTTCTCTTGCATCCTCTCACCTTTCTGAGGGGCTGACTGTGAGCTTCCAGAATTTGGATGCTAGAGGCATCTGGAAAGAGGGACTCTCAGCTGAAAAACTGTCCATATTGGATTGGCCTAGTGGTCCTATCTGTGAGGCATTTTCTTGATTGCTAGTTGATGTGAGAGGGCCCAGTCCACTGTGGGTGGTGCCATCCCTAGGCAGGTGGACCTGGGCTGTGTAAGAAAGGTAGCTGGGTAAGCAGTGCTCCTCCGTGGTTCCTGCTTCAGTTCTTGCCTCCAATCCTGCCTTAAGTTCCTGGTGTTCTGGATGATGGACTGTAACCTGTAAAATGAAATTAACCAACCCCCCTCCCCAAGTTGGTATGGGTCAGTGTTTTATCACAGCAATAAAAACTAATTAGGACAAAGAGTCATCTTGGGATCCTGGCCCAGAACCTCACATATAATAGGCATTTTTTCTTCTGTGACATACACATAATTAACTTATGACTTATGATTAGAAATTAAATGCTAACCAATATGCG
>NW_008359963.1:4250935-4253789 GCF_000622305.1 Nannospalax galili | reverse complement strand
ATATAACTTTAAAAAATTATCTTTGGAAACAGTTCACTTTTTTGTTTTCTACACATGATCATATATATTTAAGGGGCATAATTATATACATATATATGTATACATTACATAATATTGACACAAGTTTTTGTTGGCTTGCTAGAGCCAGTTTGTTTAGGTTTAAAAGAGCCCATTACTATGTATTCAGGAAATTTGCAAGTCAGTTGTTAAGTCACTGGAAACTTGAAGCTGGGAATACGGACACCCCAGAAGTCAGGAGAGTCTAGGAGCTAAGATTGCTTTCTTTTCTTTCCCTTTCTTACCTCTCTCCTTCCCTTTCTTTCTTTGAGATCACTTCATGCTATGCAGTCCAGGCCTTCTAAGTGGTTAAATGGCTGACACCTACCACCTCAGTCTGCCTCTCTTTTCCTTCTTTTGGGAGCTGATTTCATCACTCCTCTACTGAAGATGACCACACTGGAGATCTTGGAAGCCGTGAGGAAGGAGGCAGACCTTGAATAACAGTGATAGAAATTAATTTCCTGTTGACTATGCTCACACTGTTCTTAACTAAATTCTCAAACTTAATCCATGAATTATCAATTAATAAAATAGATATTTGATCTGTGAACACTGGAGATGTTAATATGATGCATTCGTGATGACCAGTTCAGTTCTTTCTTAAAAACAGAAACAATGGTTGAAGCAAAGAACACAGCATGACCAGCAAGTTCCCCAAATGGCAGAACTAATTCAAAGCATTTGGGGACTAAGATTAGTTTTGTGACCTCCTCTAGTGGCTGTTAATACATAATTGTAATTCATTTCCTGGAAATCCACCTTATTAAGTCTATGACAGTGTTAGAGACCAATTTTAAAGAACATTGCCTTAGAAGAAACTGCTGGGTAATGTGAAGCATAGTTAGGATGCATCAAGAAGAACACGAAGATTATATTCCACTTCTCACTTTCTCCTTTCCAGCTGAGTTCATGATGCAAGTCCCCACCAGTCTTGTCTGCAGACTGTTTAAGCATCACTCTAGTTACTGTGCCTGCTGGCTCTCTAGTGATGTCTACATGGAACTCTGAAATCTTTAAACCCTTCCTACGATGACAATCCGAAGAAAGAAATGCCAATCTAGTTCACATAGTTGGGAGTATGGTTTAGGCAGAGCTAAAAACAAGTGATTCTGGGACTGGAGAGCTGGCTCAGTGGTTAAGAGCGCTGGCTGCTCTTGCAGAGGTCCTGGGTTCAGTTTCCAGCACCCATATGGTGGCTAACAACTATCTGTAACTGGTTCATGGGCTCCAACACCCTCTGCTGGCCTCCATGGGCATTGTACCCATGAGTATACCAAAGCCCTCATAAACATAAAATGAAAATAAATCAACAATTTTTTAAGAGTGATTCCATTTTAAGACATTTCTGAAAATTAATTAGGATTGTTAGTTTTAATTGTCAATACAACATAGAGTTACCTAGAAAAAGTCTCACTGAAGAACTGTCTAGACCAAGTTGGCCTGTGGGCAGGTTTATAGAGGATTATCTTGATTGTGTTGGTTGATGTGGGAACACCCAGCCTGGAAGTGGGCAGCACTATTCCCTGGCATGGGGTCCTGGACTGTATAAAACTAGAGAAAACAGTGGAGCAGCAAACATGCCCCCCATTCATTTGTCTCCGTTCCTGACTGTGGATGTGAGTGATGGAACCAGATGCTTTAAGTTCCTGCTGCCTCGCTATGGTGGACTGTGACCCCGGATAGTGAGCTAAAATAAACCCTTCCTCTAAGTTACTTTTTATCAGGGTCTTTTATCACAGCAATAGAAAAGAAACTAGGTTCTCAAAATGTCCTTTATTCTAGCTACAAGGCATCAGAGTAGTATAATTTGAATGTAGTAAAATATTGTGGAGTTTCATTTCATCCAAAAAGAAAGACTGGGAGGCTGGAGAGATGGCTCAGCAGTTAGGAACACCGACTGCTCTTGTAGAGGACTTGGGCTCAAATCACAGAACCCACAAGGTGGCTATCAACCATCTGTAACTCCAGGTTCAGGGGATCTGATGCCCTCTTCTGAACTCCAAGGGTATTGCATGACATGGGAGCACTTGCATACATGCAGGCAATACACTATACATAAAAAATAAGAATGAAAATAAGAAAGATGTTCAGACTAAAATATAAGGTCACTCGAGGTGGTTTAAAAATATTGTACTATGTATAAATATAATATTTTTTAGCTAAAACACACTTTAGCATCTTAAGTGTTGCTCATGATGTACACTAATGCATCAAGTTGACTCAAAAGGGTAAAGCCGTGTGCAGTATGTAGCATGCATAGCTTACCCCAACTGCTGAAAAGTACCAGGCGTGGATACTCAATCAACTGGCGGTGTGATGTCCGGAGATCTTTATCCGGCTTCCCACAAATGTTCCTTGCTTTTCAGCAGTCCACCATGTGCATAAAATTAACAACATGCTGCAGGGCTTCTGATATCATAAATGGAGTCCCTGAAAGTGATATTCCTTCCCACACTCTTGCAGCCTTCTGGTAAGAGTTACTGCTGGATTCTGCTCATTTGAACAGAAGGTGTGAGTTTAAAGGCACAAGCCAACATGCCAGCCATATATCAGCTGTTCTCCGTGATGTGCACACACTTGGGTTATGCTCTGACTGGTTTCAGAAACTGATTTCACTAAATACTAAATCTTTACCAAGACATCTTTGGGGAGACTGAAAGGGTTCCAAACAGTGGTCTCCACTAAATTTTCAACTGTATTTATAATTTTTCAACTGGTTGTTTTAGTTCCATGTACACCTAATAGAATTACCTCCATCTGTAAGGACTTTCACATTAACTCAGAGATCCGCCTG
>NW_008359963.1:4249554-4250734 GCF_000622305.1 Nannospalax galili | reverse complement strand
TTTTTTTCTTTTTGAGACAGGGTCTCCCTGTAGCCCCAGCTGTCCTGGAACTCACTATGTAGACCAGGTTGGCCTTGAATTCACAGAGATCTGCCTGCCTCTGCCTCCCAAGTGCTGGGACTACGGGCGTGCGCCACCATGCCTGGCTCTATATCTTTTTAAAAGATATTTTATTTATTTTTATTTTATGTGTATTGCCTGCATGTACGTAAGTGCGCCTGTGTTGTGCAATGCAATGCCAGCGGAGGACAGAAGAGGCTGTCAGATCCCTTGGAACTGGAGTTATGGACAGTTGTTAGCTGCTATGTGGGTGCTGGGATTCAAACCCAGATCTTCTGCAAGAATAGTCAGTGTTCTTAGCTGCTGAGCCATCTCTCCAGCCCCACAGCATCTATATCTTAACTAACCCTATAAAGGTGTTGTTTGAGACTATTCCTGATGAGATATGACCAAATGTCTACTCATCCCAGTTACGGAACCAATGACAGACCAAAGTAAGGATACCACCAAAGTCCAACTTGGTGAACCAATGTGCTTTATTGGTGTTACTGACAAGAATATGGGTGAGGGGTTTACTTATAGGAAATGACTCAAAGACAGCTGTATCACCAAAAGCCCACCCCACCAAGGATGATAACTTGTGAAAACAGGAAACCTGGAACACACTACAAACCTTCAGGCAGCTCAACAGGTTGAAGAGTGTCCTTTCCAGGTAGCTCCGTTGGTCTGAGCCTTTTCCAGGCAGCTGGACTTGTAGGAAGGTCTAGGCAGCTCTGCTGCTCAGTCTCTTCCCAGGAGCTCTGACTGTATCTCCCAGCAGTCTTGGGGAGGTAGGGGCCTAATGAACCTGGTCAATTTAAGGGACTTCCTGAAGGTATTGTATTATTTACTTCCTGAGCTTAATGAGCTTCTCTGCAGGATGGAATGTTTCACCTCCTCTGAAAACATCCTGTTGTTTACCCAGCTTGCCTTCTAGAGGGAAGGTTTTATTGTGGAATAGAATTCCTATACAATAGTGAAGTTCATATTAACATTTGCATTTGTTTTTATTAATTTTTTTGTAGTAACCATGGGACTTCCATAGCTAACAAATAAAAATATACAGATAATTTGAACTTCAGATAAACAGCAAACATTTGCTTTTAAGAATAAGAAGTATAAGCATCTCCCAAATAATGAT
>NW_008359963.1:4243587-4248777 GCF_000622305.1 Nannospalax galili | reverse complement strand
TAGGTTCATCAGTTTAGAGATGCAGGGCTGGTCATGTTTGCCCAGGGCCCAGATTAGATAGATCAGATATGGCATTTCTGCTAGTCATAGTTTAGTCTCTGGTTTCTTTCAGGTTCTGTTGAGATTGAAGGTGTGTTCACTGCACAGGCTATCATACTTTGATGGCTGTGCAGCCCTGGAAACAAGTGGTTTAGACTGGAATAACACCCATACATGTTATTTTAATGATGTGAGGCCCACATTGCAAATGATCCTCTTTTTTGTGGTCTCTAGAATAAAGTAATTGACCCTGACGCCATTCAGCTGGGGACACATAACTCATGTCATGGTCAATTATCTCTGGGTGGACTTCAGCACAGTTGGGGCCATTGTCTGCATAATGACTTTGGGTCTCTTAGACTCTATCACAGTAAGGGCCCCTTGCAGGCCTCACCAAGCTCTGTTCATATTTGTACCTGGGCACTGAATACTATGCCTGACATATTTATAATCAAAACAAATAGAGTTCTGTGCTGGATATAGGCGTTGCTAGAGGTAATAGGTGAAGTCTTGTCCCTGTTGTCATGAAGTTTCCAGTCTAGAGAAAGTTTGCAATAAACAAGGGAGAGATTTAGACACCTAAAGGCCTCTGAGAATTGGAGGACGTACTGGCTAGCTGGTATAAAGAGGAGGAAGTAGAGACCCAAGAATGAGTTCCATAAAGGGACTTGGAAAAGTGAGGCTCAGAAACCTTAGCTGAACATACAGTGTTTGAGCAACTTACAACAACTGGTTACTGGTTACTGATCTGTAAAATAGAGATAATACTGCAACCTAGGTCTTCAGATAAAAATAAAAGTCTAAAAACTGAAAAGCATTTTATTATCATAAGATATGATGTTTAAAACATAGGCTTGATAGTCAAGCATCAAGCACTTGATAGTTTAATATAGTGATTAAGAATGGGATGTTCAGCCAGGCCTGGTGGTGAATGCCTGTAGTCCCAGCACTGCGGGAGGCAAAGGCAGGTGGATCTCTGTGAGTTCAAGGCCAACCTGGTCCACACAGTGAGTTCTAGGCCAGCTGGGGCTACAGGGAGGAAAAAAAAAAGTGGGATGTTGAAACCAGCAGCCTGGGCTTATACTAAAGCTCTCCCTCTTGCTGAGCACGTGAACTAGAGCACATGGGTAACTGTGCCTCAGTTTCCTCATTTGTGAAATGACAATCATAGTAGCAATTAGCTCAAAAGATGACATGAACATTAAATGAATTAATACATGTAACTACAATAAACAGTATTATTTATAATCAATATCTATGGAAATTTCTGGGTATGGGATGGGGAGAGAAAGGACATGGTGCTTTTGGGCTGCAGACACAAACCACTCATCTAATAACAGTCATCCTATTTCAACATGGAGAGATTCATTTTAATCTAGCAAAAAGAGCATAAATTCAGCTTTCTGTTTTGTAAATAATTTTCAGTTCAAGAGATATTTATAGAGTCACATTCTTTGATCATTAACTGCCAAATAGCACCTAGATAAAAACATTGGCAATGGAAAACGGAGAGATTTATCCATTTTTAGTCAGTAAAATAAGCAGGCAGTAGCTGAGTTGTACATACCCCATGCAAAGTGAGATTTACAGGATGTAATATTGGAAGACAGATTGATCCCAGTTGAAAGTGCAATGCTGTTGAAGCAAGGTCCAGTGGAATTTATAAGGCGAACACTTGAATGGGAAGGACTCAGAGGCCTTGGGGAGTCAGGTTCTTAAGAGCTGCAAGGCACAGCTCAGATTTGCATTTTCTAGAAGGCAGGTCAAAGTGTTTTCTGAAAATACTGCTGGGGAAAGGAGAAAAACAACCCCGGGTAGGGGCATCAGCTTCACTTGAAACTTCCTTTTACTCAGGACTGTGAGGTTTTAAATCAAAGTTATATGTCCAGTGAGGGAATGGGAAGTAAAAGTGCTTCCAAAAGAAAAGAAAAGGAAAAAAAAGCAAGTGATTCATTTTGACCAAAATGATTGAAAATGCAGAAAGTCCGAGTGTTCCTGGTTGGTTGACCCTGTGCTTTTTACGTGCTTTTGCTGGCTATAGCAGATTGATTTCATGATGATGATTTCATGATGAAGATGAGCCGCCATCGGGATCAGGAAATCTTCAATCCATTTGGTGAAATTAACTAGGTGTACTTAAAGGAGATGCTCCTTCCTCTTCACTGGCGCTCAGTCCCAAAGAAACAGCAGAATGGTGGTTGTGGTACTTTTGTGTAAAAGAAAGAGAAGGAAGAGAATGAGGAAAGAAGGAAGGAGAGAGAGGGGGAAGAGGAAGAGGGGGAGAAAGGAAGGAGAAAATGAAAGAAAGGAAAAGAACAGAGAGAGGAGGAAGGAAGAAAAATGAAAACTCACTTTTTCCAGTGGTATCAAGTCAGATGAAGTCTTAACCAGAGTGCCTGCTGGAATTCAGGTCACCTCTGGGGACCCATTTGTATCTGGATACAGAGTGCTGGCTCAGGGAAGAGGAGGAATAGGAGCTTCCAGATGACTGAAACATGACAGCTTTAAATGGTTCCACCAACCCCAGAAATACTACTCATCCTGGTGGCTAAGTGGAGCATCAGCAAAACCCAGGGAACAATATTTTATAGTTTTCATTGGAAAACATCCATTCTTAACATAGAACATGATCGGAAGACTTAAATGACACAGGAGAAGGTGGTACATGAAGAGACTGTGAAGAAAGAAGTTTTGTTTCTCTGTTTTCCCCATGGAGAAATTGAGGAACGCTGCAGACGGAAGTGACTTTGAAGCCGACTCTGGTGTATGGTAAAGAAAGTGGCCGGCAGAGGGGTTGGTGGAGTGAAAACAATCGAGGCAGACTCCTTAGAGCATTTAAGAAAAACGGATGATGGCTCTGACCAGTTAGATAAATAGCAGTTTTAACTACTTGTCTAATTTCCATGTGAACTGATATTAAAACACCCTTGTCCCTATCTGCCAGCATTTGATACACTATCAGGAGAAAAGAGGTTTTTTTTTTTTGCCTCCATATTGCCTTCATGATATAATTGTTTTAAAATTTGCAAATGTTAGCCTCCTAAAATGGAAAGGGAATAGAGATTATCTAACAAACCTTGTCATTCTATGTATAGAAGTGATTTACCAGGAGGTGAAGTGGTTGTCACAAAGTGAGTCAGCACCAGGGTTGACATTAGAACCTTAGCCTCCCTGTTCCAACTTCTGGGTTCTTCCCAGTATACTGCTCAAAAGCAAATGGGGAGAGATAACTTGGTAAACATAGATGACACTTGTATTCTTGTGATCCAAACCAGGAAGCTATCTATAATGGGCAGCTAAGGACCAAGACCCATCCACACCAGCTCAAGACTCAGCAAATGCTAAGATGAAAGTTTTAAAAATTAGATTTTCACATACATCGCTCATTTTTATAAATAAGGCCTCACCCAATTGTGAATGAGATAGAAATGCATTTTATATAAGTAGAAATTTTTTTTTAATTTCAGTATATGGGAACAGTCTTTTAAAAATTTTTTATTATTTTTATTTTATGTGTATGCTTGTATTGCCTGCATGTATGTAAGTGCACCCGTGTCGTGCAATGTCCAATATTTTAAAATAATAAAATATTTTAAAAGATCATGGCTAGAAAGATGAACAGGAAGATTTCATAATAGACACTCCTTCGGGCTACCTCATCAGGGCTGTGGGAAGGACATGAGGGAAACAGAAAGAGGAGACCTGGAAAGGTGTCTGTATTAGCTACTTTCATGTCAAAGCAACACAATACCTTAAACGAACAACAGAAGAAGGATTGATTTTGCCCCCAGTGGTCTACCATGGCTTTGCCCCAAGTGCTTAAACAAAACATTAGCATAATGGGACTGTGTGGTCAAGGAGCTCCTTCATCTCATGACAGACCAGACACTGAATGATGAAGGGACTGGGGACAAGGCATAACATTCAAAGCCATGCCCTCAGTGACCCACTTTCTCCAGCAGGCTCCACCTCCAAGTTTCTACCATCATCCCAAAGAGTGCCACCAGGTGGGGACCATATCTTCAGTGTGTGAGCCTGTGGGACAATTTCATAGTCAAATCAAAACACCACATGATTTTGATAAATGATTCAAATTTTCTAGAGAACATGCTACTCTCCACCCGAGAGAAAGGGGGTGCCATGCACCAAGCCACTGTATTGCAAGTGACAAGATAGATGTTGCTGAGGTTTGATCCTGGGGTGCAGGGAGATTTGGCTTGTCTCCCCGTGAAGAACCATGAACATCAGGGACAGGGCAGACCTTTACATATGGAAATACCCAGCTAGCATCCCTTCCCTTCCCAGATACTACATGTAATGGTGACTTCTAATAATGGGAACTAGAAATGTTCCCTGTGTGACACAGGCTCCTTGGAGGTGCCATGCCCTCTGTAGGCAGGACAAACCTTATGGTCAGTGTGGTGGGCAGCCCTGCTAGAAGGCATAGGATAAATAGATAAGAAAGGATGATGTCAGAGGTATGGTGGTCCACAGTGCTCACTGGAGCAGGAAAGGGGAGTTACCGGGGGCTGAATTCCTCTCTGACACACCCTTGATGCTCAGAGTACATGGATCCTGTCTAGGCAGAGCTCAGAGCATTGTCTTAATAAATTCTTATGCCTTCTCTGTGGTGCTTGTATTGCTCCTTCCCTAAGTCCACGGCGGAATGTGGGGGGGGGCGTGTATCTGTGTCTCTGTGTGTGTGTGTGTGTTTATGTGTGTGTGTCTGTGTGTGTATCTGTGTCTGTGTGTCTGTGTGAGTCTGTGTGGCTGTGTGGCTGTGTCTGTGTGTGTGTGTGTGTGTGTCTGTGTGTCTGTGTATATGTGTGTGTGTGTCTGTGTCTGTGTGTCTGTGTGTCTGTGCCTGTGTGTCTGTGTGAGTCTGTGTGTCTATGTGTCTGTGTGTGTGTGTGTGTGTCTGTGTGAGTCTGTGTGTCTATGTGTCTGTGTGTCTGTGTGTCTGTGTCGATTGCCTACATATGGGTAAGTGCACTCATGTGGTACAATGTTCTCAGAGGTCAGAAGAGAGGGTTGGATTCCCCTGGAACTGGAATTACAGACGGTTGGCAGCCACAGTGGGGGTGTTGGGAATCAAACCCAGGTCCTCTGCAAGAGCAGCCAATGCTCTTAACTGCTGAGCCATCTCTTCAG
>NW_008359963.1:4240724-4242697 GCF_000622305.1 Nannospalax galili | reverse complement strand
CAGAAGTGCACTGACATATTTCTGAACTGCTTTTTCTTTTCCCACATAGGATTTTGTATTCATGCTCCATTCGTACAGAGGTTTCTAGTTCTTCTGCTTTGTACTTTCCACCTAGATGAACTCTCCTGACACCACCCAAACTACCTGAGGCATTCTGTGAGTTTCTGCACCCAGTGGATTTAAACAAGAGTTAATGCAGCAAAAGCTATGAATTCCAAGTCGACCAAATGGACCAAGCCTCATCTATATACTCTAGACTGTTTTCCTGACCCGAAGACCCATATGAAAGACCGAAATATAGCCAAGTGTCAAAGCAATGTGACATGATTTGTAAAACAATGGAGGGACTTTGGATAGTTTGCTTGAATTAAAAGGTGACAGCTCTGGGCCCTTTGAAGACTCATGATTAGAATTGTGTCCTGATTTTCCAAGATTCTCAGGAGGTTCTGGAAGTGTCTCTGAACAGGATGGCAGATGGCAGGATTGTGGTATGCAGCTGCTGAGCTGAAGGGAGAAACCCACGTCTTTAATGATGACGCTGCCCTTGGCCATGTTTTCTTCTTTTGCCTTCGAGGAGATGATGGAGCCTTTGCGTAGAGGCCATAGTAATCTATTTGAAACACCGAGTGTTTGCACCTTTAAAAGGTCAAGGAGTTGAAGAGACAGAGACCAGAAAGTAACTCAGCAAGTTGGAACAAGAATCCTGATATTTGGATTTCCTTTCAGCAATGTTCTTGGCAATACACTGGTCAGAGAACCCTTTTGTCCTTTATCATTTTTTTTTGTGTGTTGTCATCAAATCTTGGCATTGTGATTTTTCCCCTTGGCCATGTTTTCTTCTTTTGCCTTCGAGGAGATGATGGAGCCTTTGCGTAGAGGCCATAGTAATCTATTTGAAACACCGAGTGTTTGCACCTTTAAAAGGTCAAGGAGTTGAAGAGACAGAGACCAGAAAGTAACTCAGCAAGTTGGAACAAGAATCCTGATATTTGGATTTCCTTTCAGCAATGTTCTTGGCAATACACTGGTCAGAGGACCCTTTTGTCCTTTATCATTTTTTTGTGTGTTGTCATCAAATCTTGGCATTGTGATTTTTCCCTCTTTGAATTCTCACTGCATTTTTTGGTTGTTTTGTTTTTTTCTTGCTCTAGTTCCGCTGGGAGGTAACCTCATTCAATTTATCTGCAGTTTGGATTGTGAGCAACCATCCCTCTTAGATCAGGCGTGTCTCATCAGAGGTTACTCCATCCTGCATCTTCCTCTTGGTGAAAATATTCTCTCTGAAAGGTGACCCAGCCATACTGGGGAGGAGGGGCACAGGGGACCCCCGTGACTGTGATATATGATGATATTTCTGATGAGAGTCAAAACCATTTAGAGACCAGGTTTTGATGAATTGCAGGAAATGGCAGATTTACAACTGTTCAGAATTCCCAGGGACTGATTGTCATCGGGTGACCCTGAGAATTTTAACTAGTGTGTTATGGGACTGAGATCAAGGCCAGGACTCAGGCAGAAGGTTCCGTTTGGGTTTTCTGCTGCGTAGCATTGCTTCTGGAAGAAGCACTTAAGCTTTAAAAATACTTACATTTATGTGTATACGTGCGTTCCCCCGTGTGTGTGTGTGTGTGTGTGTGTGTGTGTGTGTGTGTGTGTGTGTGTGTTTGTGCACGCATATGTTTGTGTTTGCAAATGCGCACATATGTGTGAATGCCCACAGAGACCAGAAGAGGACACGGGATCCCCTGGAGCTGGAGTTAGAGGTGGTTGTCAGCTCCTCAATGTGGGTTCTGGGACTTGAATGGTCTTCTGCAAGAGCCGCAAGTGCCTTAAACTGCTGAGCCCTCTCTCCAGCCCAAGTGCTTAAAATTGCTTTCGATTTATTTACCTGAGACTCATTTCTGCTTGTCTACTGGAATTAGCAGGAAGGAAGGGGGGAAAAGCTTACTGTAAAATACTTCACCATGAAAGTG
>NW_008359963.1:4214432-4239816 GCF_000622305.1 Nannospalax galili | reverse complement strand
AAAATAACTAAAGTATAGTGGTGATGTATGTGAGTCTTGCCTTTCAAATGACAGAGACTTGATCCGTCAGACTAGCAGGGTGTGCTGGGCTTGTATAATTGAGGAGAAAACACATGATTGAAAGAATTCAAGCCCTGGAGTTTCCATATGTGCTAAGTCATATTAAAGGAAGCAGCTCATGTGTGTGTGTGTGTGTGTGTGTGTGTGTGTGTGTGTGTGGTGTGCATGTTTGGGGGTATACTTTATTTTTTATTGAATTCTTGTGTATTTCATACAGAACACCTTATTCAACTTCACACCTCCTTCCCCACTGCCCCCTCACCTCCCCCACTGGAGTTTATACATTCTGTCATTTGTGTTAAGGTCTATCATGTCAAGTTAGTGTCCCCAGATGTCTCTCAGTGCAAGTTCATCCACTGGGGTCTAGTCAGCCTATAGCATACTTTAACTTGATTTAGAATGACATTTGCTACTCTGAGTACCTCTTCATTTGGCTAATGACTAGCCTGAAGAACTCTTAGGTCCAACACTATTTCTTCAGAGTACAGTGATGTGGCAAACAAGTGGATGCTGTTCATTTTCTCAGGGGGCCAGAGCGAGGTCCCTGGACTGCAAGAAGCTTTGATATGCACTGTAATGCAGCATAACTATGGCTTTCTGATTTTCTTCTGCCGAGGGGGGACCCTGTGCTTTACCTTGTCTCACAGCAAGATTAGCAGTGGTCCCTTCATCAATTGCTCCATGAGTGGTAGTCTCATTTTTATTGATTGATTGATTGATTGATTGATTGATTGATGTGTGTGTGCCACGTGTGTGAAGGTGCCAACAGAGTTCAGAGGAGGGCATCAGATCCCCTGGAGCTGGAGAGCTGGAGTTATAGGCACTTGTGAGCTGCCTGATATGGATGCTAAGACTCAAACTCTGGTCCCCTGGAAAAGCATCAAATGTTGAGCCATCTCTGTAGCCCTAAAAGTAGTCTTATTTAACCAACTAGATTATAAGTTTCTGGAAAAAGGAAGACATGCCTTATACTTTAAAAATTTGCTTCACTAATTCTGAAATTTTTTCTCTGTATCTGCTACAGGTTCCATGTCCTCTTTGCACAATTATCTGCCCAGCAAAGTGGATCAGCAAAGTCCTAGTCTTTGAGCAAATCTCAAGACCCCAGTTGGATGGCCCATGTACCACTTACACTGACACATGGGTATGTGTAGGGTGAATATGTTTTTATAGAACTCATTCTGATAATAATTGTAGTTGACATGTTTTAAGTAACAACTATTTGCTGTAGTCTGTCCAAATCCAGACATAAAATAACTTTTCTTACAACACCATTTAGGTTAAGCATGGACCCATCTGTATTACAAGTAGGAATTAGTCTTAGAAAGACAAAGTCATTCATTAAGTCACATAGAAACCAGAGAACTGAGATTTGACCTCATTGTCTCTCAGGCTCCAAAACAGACATCTTGTTGCTCTAGAACCAATGTGATCAAAACAAAGTATGCAGTTCACAATATTTGTGAGATTCATAACCAAAGTGATGTGCTGTACAAAAATGTATATGCTTCTAAAAAGTCCTAATGAGACCATTTTCAGTTTAACATCTACCATGACTAATAAAATGCTCCTCTTGAGAAAGTATGAGATTTCAATTTTATTAGTCCCAACACTAGAAAAATCCTCTCATCCCCATAGACTTATAAACACACAGCTTCTTTAAAAATGTGAAAATTTAAATAACTATTCAGGAAGCTCTCATATCCATGTCTTAGAATGCCTTTTATGCATATATGGCTTTCAGTTGTGAAAACAACTGTATGTTCTGATATCTCATTTTATCTTCATGATAATCCTCTGTAGTATGGAGATTAAGAAATTTGGATTCCAGACACAGATGGTAAAATTGAAACCATGGAAAACTAAGTAACTCCCCAAGATCATCCATCCTGTTGGGAAGGGGTAGACCCAGTAAGTCCTGTCTGGCCTTCACTGTTCCATATATAACTTGCAGTGGGTACAGCTCAAGCACCTCAAGAGCCTTGTTGGCCAGTATATAGGAAAGTACGTGTAGGGGCTGCTGAGGAGTTCTCAGGCACTCACTTCCCTGTCCTACACTGTTTATGACTTCAGTGTAATTCTAGAGTTGCTCTCTTATCTGTGAGACAGTGCATCAAATAGTTCTGAGTGGACATTGAAGTAATAAAGTTTGTGGATTCCCGGATCCGGTAGCCTCAATGTTTCTTATTTTTCCCCATCTTCAGATCCCTTTGCTGGGGCAATACCTTTGACATGGCAGGATGCTTCAAAGAGACTTGAAGTGGAAACAGGTTCCATGCCCTCTTTACACTGATGGTTTGCATACCTAGCTAACAGGGCTAAGCAGCAGTGTCCTCCTTCTCACCACGCCCTTTGCACTGTAAATGGAATCTGAGGATGTTGGGAGGCTGTTGGCTTCAACTTAACAGTGGGTGGCAGGAACTCAGAAGTTTAATCCCAGACCTGCTACTAATTTCCTGGACGGCTTTTGGTCCATCCATTAATCTCTCTCTATCACCGGTTCCTTCTCTGGAGGAGATAGCAGAATACTGGGATGTTTTATGCATTAACGCATTTATGATCCTAATGTGCTGTGTAAAAGCATGACTTTCTAAAAATGCTTGATGGCAGAAGGTAAATCAAAAGAAATCTGGCTTCTTGTTTTTTTGACATGACACATTGATGAGATCTTTTTGTGCCATAGTTAGAAACCAGAACTAAAACAGACCAAAGAGTTGAGTCCTTTACTACATAAAACAACTTTGTGTTTTCAAATGCTCAGAAGTAAGTTCTCTAATAATAATCACAGAGGTGTCTTAAAATAAGGATGAGGGGACTTTTCTAGTGTTGGGACTAATAAAATTGAAATCTCATACTTTCTCAAGAGGAGTATTTTCATTAGTTGTGGTAGATGTTAAACCGAAAACAGTCTCATTAGGACTTTGGCTGGAAGTACTTAATTTTTTTTTGTGTGTGCAACACATCACTTTGGTTATGAATTTTGCAAATATTTTACTGCATCGGCATGACTTATATGAGCCCCGAGAGGACAGAATAATCTCTGAGATGTCATCTGGATGAGCTACATTGCTGAGTCTCTAAGAAATGTGCTTGCCTATTTTGCTCCTACAAGTTCTTTAGCCTCTTCGGAAGAGATGGGAAAGCTCTAAAGAGAATTCAAGTTGTGTGTGCGATGACCTCTTGCAAGACAGAGAATAAAAGTGTGGTTCACGTATGAAACTGACGTCTGTTTTTAAAGAGGGACTTATTTTTGAAGAGTAATTCTACAATTTAGATGCATTGGTTCAGTTTTACTCTTTGATATTTTCAGTGTTAAGAGACTGTTGTTTTTGACATCTGCATTGGAAAATAGCAAAACAATGAAATAAGTTCATTTTAGGGAAACCACCTATCTCACAGATTTCTCCTGTAGGTAAAACGATAGTATCTGCCTTTTCAGTGATTAACTTGTCAACTGAGTCAAAGTGGACAGTGTGGGTATATGAGAAAATAATAACAAGATAAAGCTGAGGAAAGTCTTGATCAGGTAAGTTGGTCTAAACACGGCATTTTACCAAGGGTCCACACTGTAGCTTCAAACATGCACTGGAAGACAGCATAGGGCACTGATCATGGGAGCGGCGGCAAGAAAAATGCAGCAAACACATGAACTTCTTGGCATTTCATTACTGGACCTAGAAATCATTTGTAATCAGTGCAGTTGCTGGTTTCACGAATGGCATGAACATGAATTTATATACAATGCACTGTAGTGCCCTTTAATAAGACTCAGAATATTGTGGGAGACATTTAGTTTAGACTTAATGCAACAGTAGATCCTCATATAGCTTCCATATTTAAAATGTCCTCTTACAAATAGTTTCTGGTTACTGTGGTCTACTTTCATGTTAGAAGAACAACATACAAAAATATAACAAAATAAAAACGCTGGCTAAAATTTTTATTTGAAAATCAATTTAAAATCTTAGAAGTGTTAAATATAATCTCACAGATCATGATATGTATATATGTTCGTGTGTGTGTGTGTGTGTGTGTGCATGTGTGTTCATCAGGATGGAACGACCCAGGGCCTTGAGCACACTAGGAAAGTATTCTACCACTGAGCTACATCCCAATGCAGTCATCCAAAAAGTGTTTGTTCATACACTTTGACTTTGGGTCAGTGATTTAGTAATGTAAAAGAGACAGAAATCAAGACCAAAAGCAAGATGAAATGGCAAATATTATGGGATACTATCCCTAATCAAACTGAGGGCCAAAGAGCTATGTACTTGTGGTGGACCCAAACTAAACTCATTTTCTTCCCTCTAATCTCAGGGAGTATAGAAAAGATTGTGAAAAGAGTGTCTCTGTGTTGAGCAGAGTAGGGGCGCAGAGAAGAAAATAAAAAGAGAACTATCCTAATATAAATTTACACTCTGGGACATATTGTAATTTGGGTGAACCCTAAATTCCAAACCTTGTTCTGAGATAGACCATATCTGTAAGTGTCCCAGATTCCTGGCAGAAGTATTTACAAAAGCTCTGTAAAGGGAGTTATTAACCGAAATTGCACTTTATTTTTCAAGGGCGTTGATCAGCATTCTCTCAAAAATAACTAGACAGTGAAGGAAACAAGGTGATATTATTTTTATTATTATTTTTTAGGTGTGTGAGTGTATTGCCTGCACGTGTGTAAGTGCACCCATGTTATATAATGCCTGTGGTGGTCAGAAGAGGGCATTGGATTCCCTGGAACTGGAGTTACAGATGGTTGTTAGCCACTATGTGGATGCTGGGAATCAAACCCGGGTTCTCTGCAAGAGCAGCCGGTGCTCTTAACTGCAGATACATCTCTCTAGCACCCCCCACAAGGTGATATTATTAAGAACTACCAGGGACAATAGATAACAGCAGAATTAGGTCAACACAGATACCAAACTTTGTAATTGTGATATAACAAGTAGCTTTACTAAATTTAAAGTAATAAATTAAAAAGCTTGAAAATAGCTACAGGAATATGTATGTAATCATAAAGTGACAGTAAAAATTTAGGATTTTCTGTCAGAAATTACAGCATTTCTTTGAAAACTCTGAATATAAATGGCAATGTAATTTTCAACGTTTATTTCTTTGTATCAAACTTCAAAAAATCAGATAATAGCATATATCTCCTTTATTCTGTCTATGAGATATTTATATCAACAAGCCAATAGTTACGTTGGCTCACCAGCTCTTTGGTACAGCATGAATCCCCAAACAGAAAGGTACTGATCTCAGATTACTGACTTCTAGCAACTAAAAAGTGGTTATATGTGTGATCGCTACAGTCGCATTTCCCCATCAAGGACGCTGTTTTAGCACCGACAGACAGAAGACTCTCCTGTTTACAAACTGCACTTGGAATCAGAAAGAGAGAGTAAGGCAAAGTTCTCCATCCCCATCCTGGAGCAGCACACATATCCCCGTCCTGGAGCAGCACACATATCCCCGTCCTGGAGCAGCACACATATCCCCATCCTGGAGCAGCACACATATCCCTGTCCCGGAGCAGCACACATATCCCCGTCCTGGAGCAGCACACATATCCCCGTCCTGGAGCAGCACACATCCTGTGCTAAATTTCTCTACTTGAGCTTCTTGACCATTTATATTAAGGAAATGCTTCCTGAGTGTGTGTGTGTGTGTGTGTGTGTGTGTGTGCGCGCGCGCGTGCGCGCGCGCGCGCATCTGGGTGTTTGTAGGACCGCTATATGATTGTGCACACTCATGACTATGTGCTTAAGTGGGATGTGTCTATGTACATGTGCACGTGTAGGAGTTATGAGCTTGCTATCCTTCACAGTTTTTAAATGAGACTCAGCACTTTTGGTCATAAATCAGGACTTCCTTCTTCTCTGAGTTTTAGACTTACTGCTGACAACCACTTGTGACAAAGTTCCCATAAACATCCATATACAATGGAAGAATGGAGGAAACTTTGACAACTGCATTCAATTTCTTCAGCCTTTCAAGAAATTTGTTTCAATTTATTGAAAAACTTTCTCAAAGTGAACATGAGCCAAAGACCAGGGATGTGAAAAGTGAGATTGGCCTGGTCACCTGATATTGAGATCTAATGATCCCAGAAGTTTTAAACAGACAATTTAAAAATTTCCACTGCTGGGGCACTGGCTGCTCTCTCAGAAGACCCTGGTCGATTCCCAGCACCCACCTAGCTACTAACAACCATCTGTAACTCCAATTCCAGAGGATCCGAGGCTATCTTCTGACCTCCGCAGGCAGTGCACCATATAGGTGCATTTACATACATGCAGGCAATACACTAGTACACATTCATTAAAAATAATAAAGTATTTTAAAAAGAATTTCCTCTCATGGCCTTAAGGCAAGGCTTAAAAAGGCTTAAAAAAACATAACGTGAGTGTGTGTGTGTGTGTGTGTGTGTGTGTGTTGGTACCTCTGTATGCAGATATGTATGTATGTGCGATATGTATTATGTATGATGATGCATATGTGTTGTGTGTGGTATATATGCATACGTATGTGGTACATGTTTCATATATATGCATCAGTGTCTTGTATATATGTGTTCTGTGGTAATGCATGTGTTGTGTGTATGAATATATGTGTGTTTGTGTAATGGTGTGTATGTGGTGGCAGGGTACATGTATTTATGCATAACAGGCTGTGTGTATGTGTATGTATGTGTGAGGTGGTACGTGTATTTGCTTCCCGTGTGTGTGTGTGAGGTGGTACATGTGTTTGCTTCCCGTGTGTGTATGTGCGTGTGTGTGGTGGTACGTGTATTTGCTTCCCGTGTGTGTGTGTGTGAGGTGGTATGTGTATTTGCTTCCTATGTGTGTGTGTGTGTGTGTGTGTGTGTGTGTGTGTGTGGTGGTATGTGTGTTTGCTTCCCTTCTGTTACATCAGGGAGTAATGAATTTGTTCCTGGTATATCAAAATTCCCCTTTATCATTTTTTTACTTTTAAATGGATTTCTGTCAATAGTATAAATAAAAGAGTGGATGCAGTCTATCCACTGTAAAATCATTAATTATAAAACCCAATTTATAATTATTTATAATAATTTATAATAAAACCCAAGTAAAATACAAAGCATTGGGAAAATGGATAGTTTTATATCACCTAGAATTTTTTTAAAGTGAGTTTTTTTGAAGGGGAACTTGGATGCCCTTCAACAAAGCATCCCTTTGTGTGCAGTTGAATTTTCTTCAAGAATAATCTCCAACTGGATGTTCAGATATTTTTCTGATTCATTTTGCCATCTCAGTAAATACTTCTTGAATAAATGAAGACTCAGTGCAATGTAATGATGAAGGCCATAGGGAAAACTGATGAAGAACTTAGAGCTAATCTTGTACCAGTTACTTAACCTCCTGATGTCTCAGATCTGTCTGTGAAATGGGCACAAGGACAACATGCACCTCTAAAAGGAGGAATGAAGATTCAGTGTGTCAGCGTAGGCAGAGAAAATACAAAATGGAACTCTTACTTAGACAGGAGAATGGCTTTTCATCTATAAGGTATGAAGAACGTTTAGATTTTTAGATCACACATCAGATAACATCTTAAGAACTGACGGAGGGTACTGGAGAGGTGATGCCTCAGTGGTTAAGAGCACATATGCATTCAGTTCTCAGCACACAAGTCACATGGCTCACAACTGCCTGTAGCTCCAGCCCCAGGGGATCTGACACTGCCTTCTGCACTCTGTGGCACTGCACGCAGACGCACACACCTCCCCACAGACATACATACCTCCCCACATACACACATACATACACATAATTAAAAATTTTTAAATCTTTAAATGAAAGAAAGCAATTCTGGGGTTGACTGGCTGTTGCCTGACTATCTCTTTTAGAGGAGAATCTTTGCAGATTGGTGAAGTGTGAAAATTGTTCCCAAGGCTCTAACAGCTTTCCTGCAGTTAAGCCCCAAGATCTGCAAGCACAGGGTTCTGGGAAGGCCCTCTTTCTGGTTGTCTTCCTCACTTCCCTTAATCCCCCCCCCACCCCCCCATTCTGACTTCCCCAGTAATCTGGGAAGAAAATGGTTTACATCTGCCTGGGAAGAGAACTCGTGACCTGCACAAATCAATCTTGCGGCAGTCACTTTCTGTGGTACGAGAGAGATTATTCATCGTTTTTTCTGGGTTGGTTGTTGAGGGGCTGAGCTTAGCAGGCCCTGAGCAGTGGAGCCACAGCTTTGGGGGGAAGTGAGGCTCTGGGCACAGGAACACCACCCTTCCCTTGAAGTCACATTGGCCTCTAGTGGCTCACAGGCAACTGACAGACGGCTCAATCATTTCCTTAGGGCCAGCATGCTCCCGGCACCAGCTGGCTTTGACATTAGAGCTGGGTCCTGACTGACAGGGGCCCTGTCCTTGGCTGTGCCCTGGAGGCCAGCGAGAGTCTATTCAAACTCCTCCTTTACTCTGTTGATTTACTGTCCCTGTTGGCCTGTTGTTGATCCATTTTTCCTCTCCGTTTGCTCACAGGGCACCCCAGAAAGCATCTTCTAGTAATATATTTGGTTTATGATTTCCTCAGGAGCTAAGGAAGGAAAACATCCTAGCGGTGCACCTGTTGGATTTTAATGTGCCCTGGTCCCTTCAGCCAGGAAGGCACAGAAAGAAAGACTGTGCAGACCCCAGAGCCATCTGGAGCTCCCATTATTCTGTCAGGATACCAGCAGAAGCTGAATGGGGTCCCTTTGAAATAGATTTGCTATTTTATTTATAGCTCTATTTGGACCCTGCTGCCTACAAGTCTGACTCTGACCAATATACCATTACAGTGTATGACTCCAAATGACAGCTATGAGGGAAGAGTGATGGCGAAGGAGTGTCCAGTACACAGGGAGGATGGGTGCAGGCCTCCACTGTGTGGCTGAGGCAGAGTTCCTTACTGCCTTACCCCCCCCCCCAACAAGTTCATCATAGAAGAGAAATAAGATAAAGAAATGCTCGAGAGACATTTGGGGGGGTCTTGAAAGAAGAGAGGTCAGGCCTCCCCTGCTTATCCCCCTAACTTACTTCACCACCAGGTATCTGTAGAAGGCTGCAGGCTCCTTGAAATGCATGTTCTCATGAAATTTCTCTTTTTAGTCCAGACTAGACTGTTTAGAGAGTGAGCAATAATCCACTATTGGACACAAGTGAGCTGGTGTCTGACCATTTTGGTTTAGAGGTGGGCTTCTAGGGCTCCATCAGAGTTTCTCCCACTTCAACTCTCTCCTCCCTTTCAAGCACATACCCCTGCTTTCCCTACATATAAAGCGATAACTGAAAGGAGGGAAAAATGCATAGAAAAGGGAATAAACTGTGTATAATGTTCGGGTGCGTGTGCATGTGGGAAGCAGGGAAAGTGCAGAGAAGGGCGATCAGGCCTGCGCTTTTTGGCTTAATTTTGTACTAATGGTTCTCGAAGTGCGGTCCCTAGGCCGAGTGGTATCAACATCATTTGTGAACACATCAGGATTTCAAACGCCATCACCCTACTCCAGATGCATGGAAGCGGAAATTCTGAGGATTAGATCAAGGGGCTACACATGAAGCCCTCCAGGCCAACCAATATATACTCAATTTTAATGCCACCAAGTTTTCCCTAACTATCTCTTTCATTTTGTCTCTGGAGGAGAACATCAGATGGAAGAAAGAAGTATCACACACAGTGTAGAAGAGACTGTCAGCACAAGGTCAAGTAATGTCAAGAGGAAAGAATCAGCCAAAGGAGGGGCATCCTTTGCCCCATTGATGAAAAACACTGACAGCTACGTGTCGAACTTCTCTACTTTGGTAGATGCTAAATGATACTCTTTTAAGGTCAGTCTCATGAATCCTTGCTTCCAAACAGAACGATGAAGCTCTGATAATAAGATAGCTTCCCAACGAGGCTGTCATCCCCGTCTCATTGTGTCGGTCTGCACATCAAGGTGAGGATGAGGGATGCTTGAGCCTTTTTACAGACTCTTATGCTCCTGTAAGCCAACTTCTAAGGCATTGCAGCTCTTGTATCTCTATATAAAGTTGGATATTGCATTTTAGCATAAAATGAAATTGCCTGAGCTCTTTGTTAGGAGTGGACATTGTGAAGCTAACCAAGTTTGTCTGTGGAAAATCTCATTCTATGTGGGCATTCCTGGCTTTTGTGACTGCCATCACCTGGTTTTGTAATTCGGGATGTTTGCTGGATCTTGATTCCTCATCCTCAAAACCAGGAGCTTGGACAAGAACACCTGAACGTTTCCTCCACAGCCTGTGGTTATCTGATTCATTTTAGATTCTGAGTTAGAGGAAAAAAATGATCTTTCTTTGTGAGAGATAAGGCTTTTTCTTCACCTGAGTAGCAAAATCACAATTCCTACATGGTAAAGTGAATTAAACCTGTTGGGTCTTATTTTAATTTTATTTTAAGCTATGTGTATATGTGTGTGTTGTCTCTGATGGAGAATGTGCATGTGACGGCAAGTGCCCTTGAAGGCCAGAAGAGGGTGTTAGATCCCCTGGAGTTAGAGTGACAGGCAGTTGTGAGCTGCCTGTAGGTGCCTGTGCCACTCAGTGTGGTGTCTTCTGGAAGGTGAGTCATCACTTCAGCCCACAGGCTCTTAGAAATATTTGTAGGAAATAGGTTCAAGCGATCCTGGTTACCAATGCCATCTTTTTTTTTTTTTAACTGCAGTATCAACTTATTATTAAAACAATACAACAAAACAGGTTCATGATCACTACATAGGAAAATATATATGAAAGTTAATCATAGAGTAGTGCTTAAGGGAAAAATATAGCCCATGCAAGAGGTATGTCCATTGTAATCAACCACAGTTAACTAACAAAAAGAGATGCTGGTAAGGATGTGGGGAAAGAGGAACCTTTCTTTATTCACTGCTGGTGGGAGTGCAAACTAGGACAGAAGTGTTAAATAGAAGTCAGTATGGAGATTAGTCAAAAAACTAAAGATATGATCATATGACTCAGCTATCCCGCTCCTGAGGATACACCCCCAAAGTCTATATCCTGTCACTTGAACACATCCATATTTATTGCTACACTATTCAGAATAGCAAAGAAATAGAACCAGCCTAGATGTCCATCGTCAGATGAATGGATAATGAAAATATGGCATATATGTGTGTTATATGTATTATATACACACAAAATGGAATTTTATTCAGTTGTAAAGAAAAATGAAATTTACAGGAAAATGGATAGATCTGGAAAGCATTACATTAAGAGAGATGACCTGGCCTCGGACAGACAGCTAGCTCATGGTCTCTCTCACATGCAAATCCTAAACTTTAATGGTTATATACATGCATGTACGTGGATGTGAGTGGGTATAGTCTATGAAACTACAAAGGATGTTAGAGTATCAATAAGCCTCATAAATTGAACTGGTCCAGACTATAAAATTGTCTAGTCTATCTGTTGGAGGACCTACTTTTCCAGTCTCACTGGTCAATTACCTAGTGATAGAACCACTCCCAGGAAGGCAGGGTCACCTTAAGTTATGCTAAATAGATGGACAAAATACCTAGTGTGTTAATAAGGCAACAAATATTTCTGCCTGGAACTAGCTCAGATCCCCACAGAACTTCCAGACCAGCCGCAGCCACGTAGGTCTCTGTAAGTCTGTTCACTTTCCTGAACACTTCAGGAGGGTGTAATTTCTCCTTTTCTTCTTCATGCCTTTCTTATTAAACATGCTTTTCTCTAAGGCTTTGGGCTGCCCCCAGCAGCTTGTAGTTCTTCACCTTTTCTCTAAAGCGTCTTTCTCCCAGCCATACGGCTGTGAACCAGCCACATGTCTGACCTCCATGCAGGCTCTAACCCTGCATGGCTTCCATAATTTTTTCCCCTTCTTCCCACTATTCACCTCCTCAAGGCAGCTGCCAAGATTACCAGCTCTCCTGCCCTGAGGAGTTTTTCTTTAAGATTCTAATAAAATTGTAAAAGCTTCTGTTTGGGTCCATTCTTCAATTCTTTTATGAATGAGACTAAGAACCCTCTAGGGGACCCTCCTTCTCCCTGTTTCAAGGGGAACATGAAAGATGAAGGGGTTGAGGAAGAGGGGACTGGGAAATCTATCACATGTCCCATGTGAGCAGAAAGGAAGATACTGGGGTGGAAAAGTAAAAGGTGGGCAGGGGGAAGGGAGAGGAAAATCAGCAAAACAATTTTCATATGAAAATGCCCTCATAAAATCTATGTCATTTGAATGCACCACTTTGCCAACAGTAGCTGTTTTGAAGCATGCTAACAAGAACATATTCATGAAAGTTGCTTTGATCACAGTCCAGCTCCTGTAGTTCAATATCACAAAATAGTGAGGGGAGGAAAAGGTTAGTTTTTTCTCTGGGCCAGCATGGCCAAGTCTTTCTCCCAGACTTTAGGGGGAGGGACTCAGAGGGTATCCTGCTGGGGCCTTCTCTTCACGTGTCCCCACAATGGCCTGCAGGTGCTAATCAGCACACCTGCAAAGTCTTGTCAACACACACTGACCACTTTTAATAATCTGCAGCTGGAATGATCCCAGGTCCTGGGAGAACGGCACCCACCCCATCACATCTGGGAGGAATCTCAGCTTCAGTGGCAGATCAGGACTCACCCTCAGAAAGCTGCCTGGTACTAAACGCTCATTCTTGGGAGGCTCTGGACCTTGGAGTTTAGTGCTGATTTCTTAAACCTCTGTGATCAAAAGCCTTTCGTGGTGGTGCACACCTTTAATCCCAGGATTGGGAGGCAGAGGCAGGCAGATCTCTTTGAGTTCAAGGGCAGCCTGGTCTACACAATGACTTCCAGGACAACTGGGGCTACAGGGAAACCCTGTCTCAAAAAGACAAAAAAAAAAAAAAAAAAAAAATCCAGGCTTGGTTCTCTGATTCACTCTCTGTAGGCCGCCCACCTGCTGCTCACAGTTGTCCTGTGCAACTGGAGAAGGAACACAAAAGGCCCTAGTAGGATATCAGCCAGAAGGTTGAAAGGAAAAGGAGGTCAGAGGCTGGGAGGGAAAGAAGGAGGAAGGAGTGAGAGAGAGACAGAGAGAGATGGATAAGCGAGAGGGAGGAGAGAAAAAAGGGGGCAGAGGGTGGGAGGGAAAGAGGGAGGAGGGAGAGAGAGAGAGACAGAGAGAGAGGGGGGGGGGAGAGAGAGAGAGAGAGAGAGAGAGAGAGAGAGAGAGAGAGAGAGAGAGAGAGGCTGATTTAGGGTTAATAAGCAGAAATTTCAGATACGTTATTGGGCTTGGAAGAGAACTCTTTAATACTGTTTCATTTTGTCAGAGATGAGCAGAGCGAAGTAGGTCCCCATCACTGTGTGTGCTTGTGTACCTCCTGGCGAAGTTCAGATTCGCTGATGGACTGTTGTCATCTGTGTTAGCGCCTCCAGAGCAAAATGCCACAGGCTGTGTGGTTTAAACAACAGAAATGCACCATTTCATAGTTCTGACACCAGAATCGCAGACAAATCCTTTTGAGGGCAGTGAGAGAGAATTTGTTCCGCTCCTTTCCCTAGACTCTGATGACTTGCAACCAATCTTGGGGCTTCCTTGGTCCCCCTCTGTTTCCATGCCCACGTGACATTTTCCTTTTATGTGCATCTGTTTCTATGTCCACATCTCCCTTTTTGGTAAGGATATCAATCCTATTGCTTTAGGATTCTGCCTAATGACCTAATGTTAACTTGATCATCTCTGCTAAGACCCTATCTCCAAATAAAATGGCAGTCCAAAGAATGGGAGGTTAGGAATTTTGAGACCCACCCCCATATCACATTTCTTATCACCTTGAGTAAGATGAAGCAATAAAACTGCTTGCCTTTGTTCAACCTGATATTGGGAGGGAGTTCTATTTCATTCAGGACAAGGGTAAATTGAAATGATGAAGCTGATAGGTTTTTGAAGCTAGCTGGTAAAGCATCTCTCCCCTAAGATGCTCTGAAGTAGGACTTCACCACTCCCAAGGGAGAAGTCTAGTTCTTTCCTCAGGCACAGCTGTTCCTTGGGACTGTTGGAAACACAGTATAGACATTGTTCTGGGAATTCTGAAGCTAGCTGCCATGAGAGCTCTCACCGGGATCTCTTTGTGGCTTAGTCTAGAAGTGACCTCTTTTGGTTGGTATATTCCAGTCAGGAAGCTCAGAGCTCCAATGGGAGGTCCCTGAATAGAGCTTCTGGTGGGCCGTTCCAGCCAGCTAAGGCTGACATTTTTGTGTTCCACCTAGTTGAGCCTTCTGACTCAGACCCAGAGATTCCAACACAGAGGACTGAGAGAATCCAGTCAGAACCCCTGAGACATAATATTTCATTTGTGTTTCAGGCCATAGTTTTGAGGTTGTTACAGAGAAATCAATGGAAGAGTTGCTTTTGGAGTTTAATGAAAAAAGTCCATTTCCTTAGTTCTGTCTCTAGCATTCTATAGACTCACTGTGTACCTGTTCTATAAAGCATTTTCATACTCCCTACATTACCAAATAAGTTAGAAGACAGTCATTTCGATTTTTAGAAACTTCCCTCTTTTACTAAATGGCTCATTAACATTAACGCTTTCAATAAAGATCTCTTAGAACACACACACACACACAAACACACACACACAATATTATATGTAATAAGTGACAAATACTCTTAATGAAAATGTATGTAGATCTCTATACGGCAGGACGGCAATATTTATTTGATAGAATCAGCATTCCAGTGTTTAGTGTGAAATCTTGCTAATTTGCTTCTCGTGGATGTTAACAGAATCCTAAACCTAAATCCCCGAAAGCTATGAAGCTCAGTGTCTGAAATCCGACTCAGGAACTGCCCCTGAATATTTCAAAACAAATAATGGAAGTAGAAGCTCTCTTATTTTATATTGTGGAAGCTGTTTTTATGTGAGTACTGTTAAAACTCTTAAATTGGCATGACATGATTGTAGATATTCCTGGGGCACAGTGTAAGACTTCAATACATATATCCAGTAAATAATGATCAAATAGAGGCAATTAGCATACTAACACCACAAATATCATTTATTTTTGTGTTAGGAATATTCAAAATCCTCCTGTTTTGTTTATAAAGGCGTGTTAATGATAGACGGCTTACCACAGAACACTAGAATGCTCCCCTCTTTTTTTTTTTTTTTTTTTGTCTTTTTGAGACAGGATCTCCCTGTAGCCCCAGCTGGCCTGACACTTGCTATGTAGACCAGGCTGGCTTTGAATTCAGAGATCTGCCTGCTTCTGCCTCTCAAGTGCTGGGATCAAAAGTATGCACCACTGAGCCCACGTATGATACAATCACGAGGTACTTTTCTTTCTGTGCCTGGCCTATTTCACCTAAGATAATGCCCTCTAGGCTTATCATCTACTTGTTACAAAAGACAGGATCTCATTTTTATGGCTGAATATTCCACAGTGTGTATATGTATGAAATATGTACATATGTAATGACATGACGGTATGAACGTTTATCTCATTCTCCTTATTCATTCATCCGTTGATGGGCACATTGGTTAACTCCAAGTCTTGACTTTTATGAATAGTGCTGCAATACACAAGGCAGTGCAAATATCTCTTTAACACAGTTTCCATTCCCTTTAAATATGTACTTAGCAGTGGGATTGCCAGATCATGTGACAGTAGTATGTATTTATTTTTATTTTATGTGTATGAGTTTTTTGCTTATGTGTATGTAAGGGCACCCATGTCATGCAGTGCCCACAGAGGCCAGACGAAGATTTCAAATCTCCTAGAACTGGAGTTATTGATGGTTGTTAGCTGCCATGTAGGTGCAAGAGGAGCCAGTGCTCTTAACCACTGAGCCATCCGTCCAGCTGCTTTTATATGTTTTGAGTAACCTCCACACCGTTTTCCACAATGGCTGCAGTAGTTTATGCACCTACCACAGTGTAGAGCTCCCTTTCTCCTCACCCTTGTCAGCACTTATTTTCTGTCTGTCTTTTGTTAATGTCTTTCTAACAATGGGTGACATGATCTGTCAATGTGATTTTCATTTGTATTTTCCTAACGATTAGTGATATCTAGCATTTTTCATATGCTTGTTGAACATTTGCATGTCTTTGTAGAGAGTGCCTATTCAGGACATTTGCCTGTATTAAAAATTAGATTTTTTTGTTTTTGCTGTTGAGCTGTTTGGGTTTCTTGTATACTTCAGAGATTACTTGTCAGATCAATAGATTGCAACTATTTTGTCTCTTTCTGTAAGTTTTCTCTTCACTCTGAATTGTTTTGGCTGTGCAGAAGATTTTTGGTTTGATTCAAGTACTTTAAAATATGAATATCTGACTATTCATTACTAATTCAATTAAATGCATATCAATTAATGTTTTTTTGCAACTCCCGGGGGCGGGGGGAGAAAATGCTGCTATACATTCCTTTCAGTTTTATCAATTCTGAGGCATTTGGGGTGCACTTAGCTACATGAGATAGGCTCTAACACGCCATTTTGGTATGTGTCCATCCCAAGGAGGCAGAGATTCATGATATACATTTACGGAGGAAATCCTGATACAGGGTTTCTAAATTCCTAAGCTATGGGGTGGGAGGAACTATTAGGTAATTTATACTTCAAATATGGGACATTAATCTCTGTTTAACAGCAGGCTTAGTGAAATAATGGGATTTTTTATAAAGTGAGATTTAATTTATAATTTTCTTAGCAGGGGTATTAAAGAAGTGATACACAATCATCAAATTATGTGTCTAGGAAGGATTATTCACAAAATGTGCTCTATCTCCTAGATACGGAGTTAATCTGTCTCCTAGATACGGAGTTAATCTGTTGAAGATAATTTAGTTTCTTTCACCTGAAGGGCCATTAACAAAAGTAGCAGCACTGCTCAGGGCCTTGGGTAGAGGGGAGACGAAAGAACGAGGGGAGGGGAGAGGATGGGAGGAGAGTTCCAAGGAAGGGGCAGGCAGAAGAGCTTCTCAGTTGTCAGCAGTGGTACAGAAAACAAAGGCCGGAGCTAGAATTTATAGATCTGAATTTTGCCTTCAGATGTATGAGGTGCCAGAACGGGCTTAGGAGTGCCACGTGAGGGTCTTAACTGAAGCCAGCTTTCCTTTATTAAGCCAGGAATTTAAATCAGTCAAGCAATCAATTGACCAACCAAAAAACAGATGAATTTGTTCTCACTCTATTTTTTTTTTTTTTTTTTGGTCTTTTTGAGACAAGGTCTCCCTGTAGCCCCAGCTGTCCTGGAACTCACTATGGAGACCAGGCTGGCCTCGAACTCACAGAGATCCGCCTGCCTCTGCCTCTGCCTCTGCCTCCTGAGTGCTGGGACTAAAGGCGTGCGCTACCACGCCCGGCCTTCACTCTATTTTTAATGAGCACTGATTCAGCACAGGGCACTTGGCAGGGCTTGGGGATGCAAGTGTGGAAAAACACACACAGCCTCTGCCTGCCCGGAGCTTCCAGTCTAGGAGGGTAAACTTCAAACAAGAGATTGTGAGGCTGTAACACTGGGAGACCCAGTCTCAAATTATGATGGTTTGGGATACACACACACACACACACACACACACACACACACACACACACAAAAGTCATGAAGATATTAAACACAACCAAGGAGTCAAGGTGGCTGGGACTACAAGGTGACACCTAGCCTCAGAAATCCCTTGGGTAGGAGAAGGGACATGAAGAGTGTTCTAGATGGAAGGGCAACATATGTCAAGGCTCTGAGGAGTGAGAAACTGGCATAGGTAGACTCATGGATCTGAGTTCATGAGTTCACCACACCTCACCTCCAGCTCTGACTCTGACTGCTGTGTGTGGGGGGGGCACTTTTACCAGCAAGAGAGTTACTCTTCCAACTGGTTCCACGTTGGCAGGAGGGAGAAACCCAGAAGGAAGGACTTTACTCATAGAGTAAGGAGGTTAGTGGACAGACACAGCTGTGCAAGGTCTCTTCTGAGAACAGAGGAGCTTGGAAGCCTAGGCTGTATGTGGCAGTGGGGAAGGGTCAGAAGGTCAACTATGGCAGGGAAGAAGGGATCCTCTAGTGACAGAGGCTTGTTGTGACCTCAGGGGCAGAGATGAACGACTCATCATTTTCGATTCATAGCACATTATTGTCATTGCTTACACTTGCTTTAATTTATGGAAGTGTGCGTGTATGCGTTTGCTCACCTTTCCTCACTTTATTCTTCATTCTTTCGTGGCACTATCTGTGAGATCTGATATGTGTTGTGAGAATTGTTTATAACCCTGTATAGTGTTGTTTTCTGGATTATGATAGATATAGATAGATATATAGATACATAGAGACATAGATAGATAGATGCATTTTTAATTTTAACTCTTTTTGAGACAGGATCTAAGTTGCCCAGGCTGGCTTTGAACTTGTGTGATCCTCCTGCCTCAGCATCCTCAGTAGCTGGGATTACAGGCCTGTGCCACCCAGCCAGCTTATATGTATGCACTTTAATTTTTCATAAAAGTTATTATGCTATATATAGGCTTTGTACTGTTTTATACATTTTTTTCTACACAGCGTGTTTTAAAATCTATGCATGCTGCCACATATGCCATGTACAACTTCTATGTTCTGTGAGGTATTTGCAGGTAGGTACCATGTTAGTTACATTTTCTTGTCGTTGTGAAAAGAAAATACACAAATGAAGTTATCGAAAGGTGGACGGAGTCATTTTGGCTCATGGTTTGAGGGGATACAGTCCATCATGTCAGGCATGACAGCAGGTGCTTGCTCACATCTGGGCAGAACTGGAAGCAGAAAGTGACTGGGCAGGAAACAGGGTTAGGCTAAACCCTCCAGGCCCATCTCCCAGTGATCCTCATCCTCATGCTAGGTAGGCCCCATTATCTAAAGGTTCTGCGTCTTCTACAACGGTGTTGGTAGCTATGGACCAAATGGTTCTATTAGGGGAACATTTTTATATCTAAACTATAAGCAATTTGGAGAGGCAAGAGTTATTTATTTCAGCTTATAGATTATAGTCCATCATTGAGGAGAGCCAGGGAAGGAGCTCCAGGCAGGAATGTGGAGGCAAGAAGTGAAGCTACCTATTGGCTTACTCCCCTTGGCTTATTCAACTACTTTTCTTATGCAACTCAGGCTCACCTGCCTGGAGATGGCACTTCCCACAGCATCAGTTAGTAGTTAAGAAAATGCCTCACAGACATGGCCAATCTCGTCTAGGAAATTCTTCAGTTGAGGTGCCCTCTTCCCAGGTGACCCTAGGCTGTGTCAGGTTGACAGCTGAAAGTAACGATGACGAGAGCTCCTCACATTCTGCTCTTCCATTCCCTGAGAGATGAGTCCTTGATTGTCTCCTTGACCTGAAAAACTCTCAGATAAGTGAGTATTCTTTGGACAGTTAGCATTCAGTCAGAGACTCCACTGGGAAGAGCACACAATAAGGGCTTTATTATTGGGATTTGAGTTTATGCAATTTCAGTAGCTGGTTAAATGGACTAGAAGACCATTGTGCAATGTAGTCACCCAGGTTATATGATCTACATGTAGAGCTGTTGGGTGTTGGGCTGAGGTCAGCAGGGCAGGCATCTGGGGTGGAAGTATGGAAGTATGGAACAAGGACAAAAGGACGACCTCCAGGAAGACAAACCTGCATCTCTCTTACTAGCTTCAAGTTTCTTTTTAAAAACAGTTTGATTATTACTATTATTGTGCTTTGTTTGTGTGGTGTGTGTGTATGGGGGGAGGAAGCATGCAATGTGGTATTGTGTGCCACAGCACACGTGTGAAAACCAGAGGCCAACTTTGTGAAGTACGTTCTTTCCTTCTACCTTTACATGGATCTGTGGATCAAACTCAGCATGGCAGGTTTCTATAGAAAGTATTTTAACTGTTGAGCCATCTCAGGGTCCTTTTTCAAACTGTTTGATGGTTCAGTGATTGCAAGAGAAGCTGGAGCTCTGTAATGGAATTATGCATACACTTGACCCAGAGTTGGGGAACATGAACAAGGAAACTTCAGATAAGTTAGAGGGACAGGTGGATGAGCTTCTCCCCTGGAGATGCTTAACGTAGATCCAAGATGAAACTGCAGTAGCAAATCTGATGGGAACAGGTGAGCTGACTGCTCAGTGGGGAAGTGCGGGAGCTACTCTAGTGCCCAGTGCCCTATGCTGACTTTCCACTTCCAAAATGGAAACGGTTTCACTGGCTGCTTCCTTTCTGTCTTGCAGCTCTCACATGAAATAGCCATATGGTCCAGGGTAATCCAGAATTATACAGGAAAGAGGATTCTAGAGCAGTAGTTCTGGTCTGGGGCAGTTGTCATGGTACAAATTTACAGTGTGCATCACTGTGCGTCACAGACCCATGAGCAGCTTTTTGCTATAGATATTTCAGACTTGAACTGTTCGGAGTGTGGGTATGGGCTGTGTCACACTGAGAGTTGGAAAGGTCGTGCCAGGCATTCTTCCAGGGCAAGAAAGGGAGATCCCAGCTTTCACCATCAAATGGCTTTCCTACACATGCTAATCTGATAAATGTTAAGTAAAATTTTAATTAAAATCAAAATTTTCTGATAACTCGTATAATCATATTAATATCATTATATATTTGACAATCATTAGAGTTTCACATTTTAAAAACTGTACAATCATAGCCTTTTCCATTTTCTCCTGAGATACTGAGATATCTTTTTTTTCACTATTAATCAAATAACCTTTTGTTTGTTCATTAGTTTATTTCTCAGTGCTGAAGCCCCATAAAGTCTTTTTGTGATTTAGATATCTATAATATATCGTTTCAGGTGTTGAAAATATCTTTTCCTCCTCATCATTTTCTTTTAAATCTGTCTGTTGTATATTGTAAGTGGCAATTCTTGATTTCCATGCAACATAATATATCCTTTTCTATTTAAATGAGTTCTGCTTGTAGGTCATTCATATTTTCTTCAAGTATAATTAAAATCTATGGTTTAGACTTTTATTTGATAGTATTCATTTGAAAGGATTATAGGGAAAATCTCCAGGAGAAATTAGATGAAAATAAAATAGAAAGATGAGAACGAAAATTAAATGATGTTGATTCCATTCTCAAATTCTTTTGTGAAGAGACAGTTGAGTTTCTTCCTTTTTGATCTGTGTATCTTTGGTTTATTTCTTGTGCATTGCTAAACTAACACCACCTTCAAGGCAATATTCAATCAGAGTTGTGGGGGTTATTTCTACCTTGCTCCTAGGCTTGGGAAGAAAGCATTCAGTCTTTCCTCACTACAGTTTTAGTTATCTGTAAGATTTTGATGACATCCTTTATAAAACAAAGGAGATACTCTTCTAGTCCTAACTTGCAAGTTTTCATCATGAATGAATGCTAAATTGTGCCCAGTGCTTTATCCAATTATCTGTTGATAATCATATTTCTCTCAGTGTATCAATATGGTGAATCATATTGAATAATTTTTAGATATTTTATGAGCACAAGTCTTCTTTTTAGCACTATAATCTCTTGATATCACTGTACTTTAAAAACATTTCATTGGATTTGTCTTTCTTGCTGAGCTGGATCCCCAACCTATGAGGCCTATCGCTTGAACATTTGTGTGGTAAGGCTAAGTGAAGGAGACCACAGCCTAAGGAAAACAGGTGTTGGATAGGAGCGCTAGAGAGGAAAAAAGGGTTAAAGCGTTTACAGATTAGCATTTTGGAATACTTGGTGACTGAGGGTGATTTTCTGTTACCTGACTCTTTCTGATAAAAGCATCTGACTAAACAGTTGATCTGACATTGAAGTTTTAGGTCTGGCTTCTTGAGTGACTCATACATTTATCGTTTGTGATTAATATAAAAACCAATGTTTTCAATCTGTTTCAAGAAGTGCGTGAGTCAGTGTGTTGGATAACTTCAGTTGTCAAGTTGACACACCAGCGGGGAGAGAGCCTCAACTGTAGAATTGCCTCTATTGGAGTGGCCTGTGGATTTGTCTGTGAGGCATGTTCTTGATTGTTGAGTGATATGGGCAGGCCCTGCCCACTGTGGGCGGTGCCACTCCTGGGCAGGTGGTCTTGGGTTGCATAAGAAAGCAGGCTGAGCGTGGGTCAGAGAAGCAGCATTTCTCCATGGTCTGTAAGTCGGCTCCTGCCCCCAGATTCTGGTCCTGCTTGAGTTCCTGCCCTGGCTTCCCTCAGCGATTGACTGTCATCTGAGAGAGTAAGATGAAATTAACCCTCTCCTCTCCAATTTAGTTTTGGTCAGTGTTTTATCACAAAATAGAGAAGCAAACTAATACAGAAATTGGTTCAGGAGCAGGGTATTATTGTGATGAACCTGCCCATATTGTTTTGGGGAGGATCGTGGAAGCATTTGGAACCTTGGGCTGGAGAAGCTGTTGAGTGCTGGAAGCTTAGTGAATTCTGTGAGAATTTGGGGAAAGGCAGATGACATGATGGAGGCCTGGCTTGTGAAGTTTCAGGGGAAGCAGAGACTATCAGGGCTGTTTGTGTGATATTTTGGATTGAGAGTCTGTGGTTTCTGGTCAGCTGGGGTTGCGGAATCAGCTGTGGTTAACAAGAGACTGGCACCGCTGAAGTGGAACCTTTGCTTTATTGGGACAGGGAGATTTCTTGGTATAAGAAAGGCATGTAGCACAATTAATATTACTATGAACAGAATATATACATCTATAATTTGATGAATATGTGAAGTCACAAATGACAGATGGAGTCAACTTAAAACCAACATAGAAGGCTGTTTAAACACTCAGTGGTTAAAAGCACTTGCTGAGGACCCAAGTTCAGTTCCTAGAACCTACACGGCATCACACAACCATCTGTAACTGTAGTTCCAAGGTATCTGATACCCTTTTCTGGCGTCTGTGGACTCCTGCACCTACATGGTGCACATACATACATGTAGGCAAAACACATATGTACATAAATATAAAAGCTTTGTATAACAATGTTCTTCCTTTGGATGACTATATATCTAAAGTAATGCATATTTATTCACTTGTATCTATGTATGTATGTATAACTGTGTTACACACATACTTAATGTATAGATATATTCTAAGCAAAATAAAAAATATTCAATCTATATGGGCAACCTACATAAATTTGACATGTCTTAGGTCACAGATGAGTCTTAGAAATCCCCCCAAAATAACATATTTCAACAAATTTACAAATAAATACAAAAAGCTATAGCAAAGGATGCCCATTTTCCCTAAAGTACCAACATCATTTACTTTTAAATTAAAAAAAATCATAACCAAAAAAGAAATTAAAATGGAAATGGAAGAATGTTTAGAACGGAAGGACACAGATTGATTTTCTCATGTCTGTGGAAGCAAAGCTGGAGTAATTTGGGGGGAGGGGAGGATTTTATGTTCAAAAGCATTAACAGGGGAAAACAGCAAATGCATTAGAATTTTAGGAAATAGAAAAAGCAAACAGTAAAACAAAAACAACCATTAATAAGAGAACAATAAAGATGAGAAATGAAAAATCAAACTGATCAACAACCACAGTGTTTGCTGTCGCATCACAGCCCAGTTTGTCCCTCTGCACAGTCTTCTACCCCTCCTTGCTCTATAGAGATCAGTTCTGAAAGAAGTTCCTGATGAACTCTCTGCGTGAAAATACCCACTTCAGAATCTGCTTCCTGGAGAATTTGACCTCAAACCCAAACTGAGGATTTCATGATCTGATTTAGCCCAACTCAAATAAGCGACATATTAAGATGAGAAGATAGTCTACGATAGTTGAGTATAGGGCTTGAAAAAGGAGTGTGGGCGGGAAGGAGAAAGAGTAGGCAACAGGTAAACAGTGTAGCTGATTGGAATTGAACAATTGCTAATGCAGGACTATCCACAGCTAATTAAATATTGCAACGTAATAGAGGGGACCTTGAATGCTCCCAGTGCAGAGAGATGACAAATTGTTTGAGCTAATGAATATGCCATTTATTCTCATGATCATATATATGCATTGAAATACAACAGTATGTCCTATAAATATATACAATTATTATGTGTCAGTTTCTTATGTGTGATTATATAACAAATACATATGAAATAATGAAGTATACAATTATATATAATCTTTTAAAATATGTTTAAATTTTTGTTTTATGTGTATGAGTATATTACTTGCATGTATATAAGTGCACCCGTGTTGTGCAGTACCCGTGGAGGACAGAAGAGGGCGTCAGGTCCCCTGGAACTGGGGTTACAGATGCTTGTTAGCTGCCATGTGGGTGTTGGGAACTGAACCAGGGTCCTCTGCTAGAGCAGTCAGTGCTCTTAACCACTGAGTCATCTCTCCAGCCTCTATACATACACTCTTTTTTAAAAAGATAAAGACTCAACTTACTGGATAATGTTAGATGGTCTATTAAAATGACCAGTAGACAAATATGATAAGTACATAAAAACTAGCAGTTTCCTTTTAATGAGCTAAAAGCAATGAGAAGATGTGGTTGTTAAAAGTCTCTTTCACTGTAGCAAAAGTACAAAACAATCAAAAAATTTAATCCAGGGACTGGTGAGATGGTTCAGCAGTTAAAAGCACCTAGGTTTGGCTTCCAGCACTCACATCTGTAACTCCAGTTCCAGGGGATCCAACGTCCTCTTCTGGCCTCCACAGGCATTAGGTATGATGCACATAGACATACAGACAAAACATTCGTACACATAAACATTTAAAAATTGTTTAAAAATAAACTAACAAAAATAAGTAGAATCATTATGAAGAAATCATAAATTTTTTTTAGTTGAAAGACGTTGGGGAAGGCCTGGAGGGCAATATTGTAACTATTCCAAATTTTTTCATGGTTGGGACTGACAGCAGAAGATTACAAAAAAATTGAAATCTAAATATTAAGATACTTAGTACTTTGAAATATAAGTATTTTTTGCAACTTTTAACATACACCTTTATAGGTATTTATATTTATGCCCTCATGGCTTACTGGAGATTCAAAGTCTATGTTTAAGCAGGTCATTGACTGAAGTTTCATGTTGGCTTTCTTTTGTAAGTCATAGCTTCATGGAGATAACTTGGATGTCCAATTTTATTTCCAATGAAGTAAAACTAGTAGTTTAAATAATTGATGAAGCCAGGTGTGGCGGCATACACTTTTAATCCCAGTACTCAGGAAGAAGGGGCAGGTGGATATTTATGAGATGGAGGCCAGCCTCATCTTCATAGCAAGTTGCAGGCCAGCTGGGGCTACAGGGAGACTTGTCTCAAAAAACATTGAGCAATCCAAAGAAAACTAATAGAATTTCACAATTTCTTTGTTGTAAGACTTGACCAACTTTTTGCTTATATTTAATTTTATGAAGTTCCTTCTTTGAGCCTTTCTAGAGCATTTTATAT
>NW_008359963.1:4172381-4214391 GCF_000622305.1 Nannospalax galili | reverse complement strand
CGATAAGTGAATAAGTGTCTTTTTTATTTTGTAGTGCATCGATTTGTATAATATTTAATTAAATTGCACCATTATATTAGCCAGTGCAGATGTTTTGAAAATATATGTATTGAATTCGATAAGTGAATAAGTGTCTTTTTTATTTTGTAGTGCATCGATTTGTATAATATTTAATTAAATTGCACCATTATATTAGCCAGTGCAGATGTTTTGAAAATATATGTATTGAATTTTATCTGTGAGAAGTAAGGTATGCGGATGTTTTACCCATGATAAGCTGGATGTATCACAGTGTACTATGTATCAGTAGGTATGTTATAAATAATTTGGTTATAGGGAATTTGGTCCAATACTGTAAAGATGCCAATTCTTTTAAAATTACCTTACAAACTTAATGTGATGAACAGAATTGTCACATAACTTTTTTTTTAAATGTCAATAAGATTTTTTAGTGGTGACTACAATATTGTCACAGCAACAGAAAAGTAACTAACATGAAGAATCAAAGATACTTTTCAATTGAGTCATAACCACATTTGTCAATCTAAAGTTAATGAAGGTATAAGCATAATCCCAAGAAGCTCAAAATTTTCAGCTAGACTCTTACTCTGGTTAAGTCTTCCATTTACTCATGAGCCACACGTGGAGGATAACACGAATACTGCCTAATCATAGTTTTTCTGGAACGACTTGATTCATCATAGAACACAAGTTGCTATATACTAAGCTAACAGAAGCTGTCATAGAACTTCTTAAACTGATTATCAGATTCATATGTTGGATTCTGGTGAGGGCTCTGCTTTCAGTCCATAGAGGGCCACCATCTCTAAGTCTTCATATGACCTCTCCCTTCTGGTATTAACATCATACACAAGAAACCTCTGCTGGATGCTCCTAATTGGATTTAAGGATTTGGGTGAACTGTATGTGATACTTTAAAATGGTTTATTATTTTATTATTTTTATGTTTATGAGTGTATTGCCTGCATGTATGTAAGTGCATCCGCGTAGTGCAGTGCCAGTAGAGGGCAGAAGAGGGTGTCAGATCCCCTGGAACTGGAGTTACAGACAGGTGTTAGCTGCCATATGGGTGCTGGGAACCAAACCCAGGTCCTTTGCAAGAACAGCCAGTACTCTTAACGGCTGAGCCATCTCTCCAGCCCCACTTTTGTCAATCAATGAGTACAATGAGATAGGTTGCTTGTTGTTTAATGTCACCAGGAAAATGGAGTAAGGAGAGGTGAGCTCAGGGATTTGAATTCCCAGCTCAAGTACTGCAGAAATGATTTCAGGGTTTCTTCAGTCCTCAAAGAGATTTCTGTCTCCTCCAACTGCACAGCTGAGGTGGCTGAAAATGAACTCCAAACTCCAGAGCACAGTGAACGTGGAGTCTTACAGGGTAGGCACTGTTGAGTGAAGGCATTGGTGGGGACGGAATGGGATGCTGTGATTTGCAATGGGGATGTGGGGGAGGACTTACAGACGTGGGACACTAAGCACCTGCATTCTGATGAGTCTTTTTGCTTGTAGAAGCAGCCTCTCTATCCTCAGGGGAAGCAGCCTCTCTACCCATCTGAAGGAGTGGCCCTGCATTATTGGAGGACCCTGGAATTAATAGACACTATTTGTCCTAGTTCGTTTCTCCATTTGCTGTGACAAAACACTCTGACCACTACCAACTTGGGGAGGAAAGGGTTTATTTGTCTCATATCTTCCAGGTCACAGTTCATCAGGGAGCCCAAGGTAGGAACTTGGAAACAGGAGCTGGAGCACAGGCCATGGAGGAACTCTGCTTACTGGCTTGCTCTCCTGGCCCCTGCTCAGCCTGCTCTCTTATGCAACACAGGTCCGCCTGCCCAGGGGTGGCACCACCCACAGTGGGCTGGGCCCTCCCACATCACTCATCAAGAAGATGCCCCTGAGACATGGCCACAGGTCAGTCCAATAGAGGTGATTCCCCAATTGAGGCTCCCTCAACCCAGGTGTGTCAAGTTGACACTAAAGCTATCCAGCACACCATTCTTTTCAATTTTTTTGAGAGAAGGTCTCTAGCAAAAGCTGGCCTCAAATCCCCTGTGTAGCCAAAGATGACCTCAATTGAACTTCTAATCTTCAACCACTATATCCCCAGTGCTAAGATTATGGCGTGCACTACCATGTCAGGTTATGGGATGCGGGGATTAAATCCAGGTGTGCTCCATTCCCGGTCCCATCTTTTACTTCTTGATCTATAGCCAGACTTAAGCCCCAAGAGACCCCTAAGAGTGAGGTATAAGGTTTGGCCCCTGATAAGATATGCTACACTTCAGCAGAACTACTTAACTTTCCCAATTGACACAGGTACAAGTCTGGAGAATAGGTGGGGATGGCTGTTAAGTGTGTATCTCTAATCTGATAGAACCGGTGTCATTATAAAAAAGTACAGATGTTAGGTCTCTTGCATTGTCTCCACATGAACAAGGGAAAGGTTACCTGTCTATAGAGAGAAGCCAGCTGTTTACAGGACAGAGAGCCCTCAGCAGAAACCAATCCAGAGGATACCTTGATTCTGGTCTTTTGGTCTCCAGGACTAAGAGAAAAAAAAAGCTCACTAAGTCACACAGTCTGTGGTGTTTTGTGATGGCAGTCTGAGCTAAGAGATGCAGACAGCATAAGGAAACACTTAGGAAAATGTCCTGGTTTACCAAGCCCATCCGCTTTTCGACTACACACAAAGTTAATTTATTTTTCCTTGTATTTCCAAGGCAGCTTTGTCTATAGTCTTTACCTTGGCAACTTGGAATATCGCCAGTTTGAAAGTTTTCTTTCAAACCACAAAGAGGTGTCTTAGATTGGACTCTTTTTAACGTGTATGTGTTGGGGGACATATGGGTGTACACGTTCATGTGCATATGTGTGTGGAGGCCTAAGGTTGACGTTGAGTGTCTTCCTCAATCACCCTCCTTTTTTTTTTTTTTTTTGATGCAGAGTCTCTCTGAACCTGGAGCTCACTAATTAGGTTAGACTGGTTGTCTAGTAAGGTCCAGGGATCCTTTTGTCTCTGCCCCCCAACCTTACAGTGCTGAGTTATAGACACCCACTGCTGTGCCCAATTTTTCATGCAGGTGTTCAGAATCTGAACTCAGGTTCCTGCTCATGCAGAAGACCCTTTACCAACTGAGCCTTGTTTCCAGCCCCTAGGTTAGACTCCAGAGGTCTCACTATGGCTGATCGCAGCGACGCAGCCTGCTTCAGCTCTCGCCTTTCTGTCTGCTGTTTGTTGTCTTCTATCCCTCCCGATGAATGTGCACTCACTCTGTACCTCTTTGTCCTGCACTGCCTACTCCTTCCTGCAGGTGGACCCACTCCCTGGAGCCAGCTGGACATGTCTACATCATGCAACTTCTAGAATGTGTTGCAATGATCTGAACATACATTTCCCCTCTTCTTGAGAATGGGATTTGTGTCTTAATTCAGCATTTTCCAAAATAAATGTGAATCCAAATTACATAGAAATCTGGTTAAAATGCAGATTGTGGATGCTGGGTAGATAATTCAGTCATAAAGTGCTTTCTGTGTAAGCTTGAAGCCTTGATTTCAATCCCCAAAGACCAATTTAAAAAAGCCAAGTGTGGTTGAGAGTACTTGGACTCCCAGTGCTAAAGAGGCAGAGGCAGGAGGATCCCAGGGGCTCACTGGCCAGCCAGCCAGCATACTAAATGAGTTCAAGGTCATTGAGACAGACCTTGTCTCAAAAAACAAGAACAGCATCTAGAGCACAACACTTGAAGTTGACCTCTAGCTCCTCACGTGTGTGTACACACACACATCTGCACACGCATGTACCCCCCCCCATGAATATGCACAAACATGTATGCACACAGATTCTGTGGGGCTAAGGTAGGGCTGAGACTCTATTTCTAATAAGAACTCGGACTTATGATGCCACTGGTTCATGGTTCCCGCCCCTGACTAGAGGCCTGAGACTTTCTTTGTTCTCTCCTGTGCCCTCAAGATCTAGAGCACCAGGGCCAACTTTACTCATGCAAAAGGATGCCATTAACCATATTTTTCTAGTGCTTCTCAACTCTGGCTTCCCATTAGAACCACATGGAGAAGCTTTAAACCATTCTACAGCCTATGACCCACCCTGAGGGATTTTAATTTAATTAGCTTGGAATGGAGCCTAGGCATTAGTAGATTTTAAAGCCTGAGTATGTCCCTTGCATTATGAGCTGCCAGTTGAGACTTTTAACACTTTGAAGACTTGAGCTTTCTCTTTTTTTTTTTTTTTCTGGGTCTATCTCAGGACCTAGTACACTGGAGCCCTTTAATGTAAGTTGGTTGAGTAAATTAACTCCTTGATCTTGGCTAAGATTCAGTGTTCTTGAGATACTTCCACATCTTCAGGGTGGGCGATTTTTTTAAGAAAGGTGGTGCTGGAAATGACATATTTATGAGGTGACAAAGTCAAGGGTAAGTGTGTCAGGGGGCCCTGAATTAGGAAGTAAGCCAACTCTGGTGACATCTTATGGCTCAGAGTGGGTGGTAGAGAAACCAAACTATGGATGTCAGCTTTCTTAAAGTTACTGTAAGAAAAAAATTTTGCCCAATGTATTTTAAGTAATCCCCTTTTAACAATTCTTCCAGCAATAGCAAACTGGAACTAAGCAGCTTGTTATTCAGTCTGTTTATGTATTTTAAAATATCCAATGAATATGTAAGTAGGAAACCAAGCTGATTACAGGCCAGGTATCTTAGCAAAGAGGATTATTAGGAAACTTCTATTGACTTCAGAAGAATGTTGTTTTAAACATTAAACTCTCAGGTGTTGGCAAAGTTAGGACAATCTTGGAAAAGGAATTAATCATAAGCAAAAGGAACATGGTCTGGTGTTCTAGTTTGCCTTCAATTGCTGTGACAAAGCACTCTGACCACTACCAACTTGGGGAGGAAAGGGTTTATTTGTCTTCCATCTCCCGGTCACAGTTCATCAGGGAGCCCAAGGTAGGAACTCAGGGCAGGAACCTGGAGGCAGGAGCTGAAGCACAGGCCACGGAGGATCACTGCTTACTAGCTTGCTCCTCTGGCTGAGCAGGGACCAGGGGAGCAAGCCAGTAAGCAGCAGGAACCTGGAAGCAGGAGCTAGAGCACAGACCATGGAGGAACGCTGCTTACTGGCTTGCTCCCCTGGCCCCTGCTCAGCTTGCTTTCTTATGCAACACAGGCCCACCCGCCCAGGGATGGTACCACCCACAGTGGGCTGGGCCATCCCACATTACAATCAAGGAGATGCATCACAGACATGGCCACAGACCAGTCCAATGGAGGTAATTCTCCCACTGAGGCTCCCTCAACCCAGTTGTGTCAAGTTGACACTAAAGCTATCCAGCGTATCTGGGAAGCCTCATGGTAACACAAGTGGAGACCGAGCAGTTGAAGAATCAAGTTGTAGTAAGGGCTGTCTTGAGTAAAATGTCTTATGGAAAGGTCCAGTGAGGCAGGCCTGGTGGTGTCCTGGGACTGGAGGCAGAAGCACACCAGGCTCAGTGCACACAGTTCCTGACAGCCTCCTGTTTCCTTTTGAGCAACTCTGTGGGCTAGTTTTTAAACACAGCCATCTTTAAATTTTAAATTATAAAATCTTATAGTCAAATTATTTTAGAGAAAAACTAATGGACACTCAATCCTCATTACTTTTTAACTGGGTGAGCACATTTTGCTGTTTTACAAACAGTTGGAAGTTCTTATGCCTGTAGCTACTACATGAGGAAAGTACATGTATGTCATCGCCACTACAACTGTTTTTCTTTTTTAACTCTGGGTTCAATGATGTCATAGTGAAAGCTTGACAAGCTAGACCATAAAAATTGATATGTGGGGCTGGGATGTAGTTTAGTTGATAGAGTCCTCACACATGTAAAGATCTGGGTTCTAGTCCCTGCACTGCACAAAACTGGACATGGTGGCATGTCCCTATAATCCCAGCACTTGTAAGGTAGAGGCAAGAGAATCAGAAGTTCAAGGTCATCCTTGGCTGCATAGTGAGTTAGAGGCCACTCTTGGCTATATGACTGAAAATAAGAATTGACTCATTGGTTTGTTTATTATATAGCTTTAAAAAGTGATAAAGGGGCTGGCGAGAAGGCCACAGAGGCTGAGAGCACCGTTGCTATCTTAGAGGACTGGAGTTCAGTTTCCAGGACCCATGTTCTGTGGCTGACAACTGCCTGTAGCTCCAGCCCAGAAACTCCTGACACCCTCTTCTGGCCTTTGAGGGCACTGGCATGCAAACACACACACACACACACACACACACACACACACACGCACACACACACACACAACAAAGTAAAATCATTTTTGAAAGTGATGAAAAGTGTCAGTAGTTTGTATTAAATAAGCATTCATATTGAATGTGTATAGAGGCAAGGGTGTAGCTCAGCAGTACATGCCTGCACATGAAAGGCTCTGGGTTCAGTCCCAAGCACTGAAAAAAAGGTGTATTCAGATGTTACATGATGAGTGGCAAAAAAATTCTTGTGTTTGTGTGTGTGTGTGTGTGTGTGTGTGTGTGTGTAGGCGTGCACATGTGCCACTACATTCATGTGTTTACTTAGACCTTGCTAGGCAGAACTGCTAAAGACATGGGGAAATTTCCAACATTGTCACTTCCTGCAGTGACAGATCACTTAATGTCAGTGAAACCCTGATTATTGGTCTGTTTAGCCAATGTTCTGTGTTTCTCATTATGCTTTTAAATTAAATTGTACTGAAGACCATATTCCCCATAATTTTTTTTAGAGCTTGTTATATATTTCTTTTAAATCCAACATTGCTTTTATTTATTTGTTTCTTGGTAGGTTATTTTTAGATTCCAGCATTTCAGACGGGCACTGTCCTGGCACATCAGTAGTCACAGTATTGGGGAGGTAGAGACAGGAGCATAGCAAGCTCAAGGCTAGCTTGGGCTATAAAGTTAACCTTGTCTAAAAAAAAAAAACCCTCAAAACCAAATAAAGACTAAAGAAGAGCCAGGTAATATCAAAAAGTGAAGGAAGTGCCCCTGTAATGTATTAGGGTTACTTGAAGCTGTTAAGGTTATGTCAACAGGATGAGACACGCAGTGGATTGCCAGTGAAGGGGGGCAGAAGTCCCGCCTTCATAAGGAGCTGGCAAGCCTTCCCGTGGACTCAAATCTACTCCTCCTGCCCATCGCCCTCTTTGCTTTCCTGCTGTTGAGAAGACTGGCAATGGCAACACCAAGGACAGTTGGCAAGGGTTGGTCTGAACACCTGGAGGCACAGCTGTGTGTCAGTGACTGACTGAGCAACTCAAACTCTTGAGATGACCTGTCTACTTACAGGCAAATTGTCTGGGTTGGATTTGATTTGTTTTAATACATCAGATCTTTACTGAACACCTATCCTGTGCTAGATGCCAGCCATATTGCTGACTGGCTCAGCGAGTTCATAAATAAACAAATTATGTCTAGAGGAGTTAGAGAATGAAGGGTGCTCCCTGACACACATCCACAAAGGGTGCTCCCTGACACTCGTCCCTGTGGTTCAAGGCCCCATCCCTGTAGTTTAGCTGTAGATTTACCTACAGTGAGAGGAGATGGACTGGTCTTCCTGCAAAGTCATGATTGCTGTCATCAGTCCTACAAAGCATTTTCTTTCCATGGATATTTGAGGAGGCAATTTTAGTTCTGATGTTGTTCTGATCGACCTGGAACTGAAGTGCTGGGGACCTGGAACCCCCAGTGCTACTTTATTCAGTTTAAGACCTTCTCACTTGTCACTTGCCTTTGGGATCAGATCAGGTGGCCTGCCTGCAGGTGTGTCTGGTGTAGCCCTTCAAAGAAGAAACAGGAGCGTATTCTCTTCTAATTTTAGGGAAACAGTGCTTGGATGGGGACGTAGTTCAGCTGGTAGAGCTTGCCTGGCATGCATGGTGCTATGGGTTGGATCCCCAGTACCACATAAACTGGGTATGGCAGTGCATGCTTGTAATCCCAGCACTTTGGAGATGGAGGCAGGAGGATCAGAAGTTCAAAGTCATCCTCTACTACATAGTGAGTTGAGGTCAGCCTGGGATATATGATACTGTATAGGAAGGAAGGGAGGGAGAGAGGGAGAGAGAGAGGGAGGAAGGGAAAAAAGAGAGGAGGGATGGAGGGTAGAAAGAAAACCAGAGCGAACAGAATGATAATTTTTGTACAAAACGGTATTTTTACAGTATTTTAAAACCTTAATTTCCAAGCTGTCTCCCCCCGCTCCCCCTTTTTTGGACTGGTTAGCCATAGGACCCAGGATGTAAGGTAAATTATGGGAAAATTGTTATTTTTCTCCCATTTTAAGCCTCTGTAAAAAAACAATTTCATATTATTTGATTGAAGGAGACTGATAATTCTTGAACACCAATTTTCAATACTGGGCTGTTTGGGATGAACAAAATGAAGAAAATTGGATCACATTTAAATTTTCATGGTGTATTTTAAAGCTAAAAAGAAGTCTAGCAAATAAACCAGCATTATCTTTTTTTAGATTTAAGATTTAAAAGGAGTTTAACTGTCTTTGGAAAACAGTTGCTTTTTAACTGTCGGTAATGTTTTCGGCAGACACGGAAAGAGGAAGCCTGTATACCTGTATTTTTAGCTCTTAACAAAGGAGGACTATGTGTGGATGAGGAGAGCATTGACCTCCACTTGCCCTCAGGCATCACCTGTGATTGCATTGTGCCCATGCCAACTCCGCCAGTGAGTAGCAACAAATACAATGAACTATCTGCAGGTTTTCAAACATCTGGGCGTTTGGCATCCATGACCAAACATCTGGACAACTTATTTGAGTTCTCTCCTTATTTTCCAAAGTTTGCTATCATGTCACAGTAATGATGGTGGTGGTGGTAGAGTTCTTCCTCCACTTTCCACAAAGCGAGGCTAACCCTTTTACCTGCATCAGTTGACTCAACCCTCACCAGATCGAATGAACTCTGAGTAATGTTGCCTTTCACAGATGAGAGTGCTGAGTTCAGCGGGAAATGTGGACCTGAGATTAAAACCCCATCTGCTTGATCATAAACCCTGGGCTGCGCACACAATCCCATTTTGCCAAAACAGCCACAGAGAGGGCAGTAAATGGCATATATTCAGTTTGCAGCAACCCTATGGAAGGACAGAAAGAATGTACAGTATGTCAGTCATAATATTACTCCATAGTGTCACAGTTTTTAGCCAAGTTGGGGGGAAAATGGTCCTCTCAAATTATTCTGATTGTTAACATAAATGTGTTCAAATTCATCTGTTAATTGTGTATCTCAAATATTTCATTTTGGATATTAACAAAAAAGCTAAAAATACTTGCATCTGCTCTGTCAGGTAAAAGACTTCTAGGAACCAGCTGGCTATGGTGGTCCACACCTTTAACCCATCTCTCAGGAACTGGCAGAATCACATATTTGAGGCCAGCCTGAGCTAGTTGGCAAGACGCTATCTCAAAAAAATAATGATGTTAAAACAAAACAAAAAGTTGAATAATAAAAACCAAACAAACAAATTTTTAGGTAAGACTTGATACCCGGGTCAGGAATGAATATCCGTTCCAGTTCTCGTTACCAGTTAGTGGCTATAACTTTAGCTGTGTAACCTGGGACAAATCATAAACTTTTAAGCCTCAGTTTCCTTAGCATTAAGACACAGATAATAATCATCAGCCTCATTCCTCTTTGTCAAAAGATGGAATTAAATAATGGATAATGCCTGGCTGATGATGGGGTTTCAAAGAAAGGCAAGGGCTGCTGTCAGTGGAGGGTTTGCTATAACCAACTAAATGGGGGAACTGGAGTTCATGGCTGCGCCCGAGGCTTCCTCTTGCAGGGAGGACCACTGGAGATCTAGAAACCTTGTGCATCTTTCACCTTTTCTCTTTGTTTATGCATCTTCATTATCTTCGTATTTGGAGATGGTAGCAGCGTCCTCTACTACTACTGCCCCCTGCTGTCTGGGGAGAGAAAGACTAGATGGCAGAGGTGAAATGCAAGTCGCCTGCTTCTCACTTCTCTCTGCCAGGTCCTCGGGTTTCTTTAAATATTAAAGCCGAATAACTGTAGGCTCCTATAAAGAAATGTGAGGGCCTGAATGTGGACGTTGCCTCTTTAGTACTGTAAAATTTTATGGTTATGTAGAAATTTGATGTTAAAAAGCCACGCTGAAATTCTTCTGGATAAATAATTAGTTGTGCCGGAGACATTGCGGGGGCGGTGCTTTTTCACTCGGTTTTTCAACATAGACAGCTGGTTTAAGCATCTTCAGCATCCAAGGCTTTCGCAGGAGCATTATATAATCTCAGTGCAGTCACCAAATGAAATAAGGAATTCCTCGTTTGGCAGACGGAGCTTGCATATCGAGTTCATAAACTTTAAGACTGCTCCCAAGTCCAACATCAGAGACAACCTGCTCCAAGGCAGTTTCCCATTTGCACTTAATTAGGGAGTGTGTTTTGGAGGTCAGTGAAACCCAGTGCAGTGTGTTTTCATAATAACTTTCCTCACAATAAAATTATTTGGGCGGCAGCTGTCCAACTCCTTCTGCAATGAGGGCAAGAAAAATGAGGACAGGAGTGAAGTTATTGGATACCTTATCTGGAACTGCCCAGAGTGCTGTCTGGGATCCAAAGAACACACAGTACCTTCTGGATTAGGGGAAGGGGGCCAAGTGCTTTTAAAGTCTCAACAATTTTAACTGTGCAATTTTGCTTTATTGCAAACAGCTAAATGAAGTAGTTTTTGAGGATTCCAAACACAGGAGAACAAAAGCCTTCTCATGTCTTTCTCACAGAAGAGAAGCAGGAAGGATTTGGCTTAAGGAAAATACAAGCATCAGGTTTAGAGAACGTGGTTGGTAGTTCAGACAGGTAGTGCGTGCACACATGGGCTACTCAAAGATGACACAGTGAGCTTCAAACACGTTAGGCATCGCTGCGGCTGCAGGAAACTGTTTCATGTGGTGCTATCCTGTTCAAAGATCCTCAGTGAATAAACAGATTCTAAATGACAATCTTAGCAAATCAAAAAGAGCGCATTTCCCTAATAGATTAGGCAATCAAATTCTGGCAGGCTAATCTCTTTAGGTATATTTAGTTATTTAAGTAGTATTTCAGTAGCCTGGGCTCCAGAGTGAATTTCAGGTCAGCCTGGTCTAGCTTGAGAACCTTCATAGGGAGGTGGCGGCTTCCAGGCCACTGGAGGCTTGCTCATATGAGCCTGTGGCAGCAGTGGCATTGAGCTCGGGACCCATGTCAGCTCAATTAAACAAGGGCCCAAAGAGGAGGTGAGAAATAGGTAGTGGGCCAGCACTAGAGTGGTTTGAGATTGGTTGCTGCTGGGTGAGGGAGAGGATGACTTACATATGACCACTGGATGGGCTGACTCCATTCCAGTGGATACACTTACACTGAAGGACATTTGTGTACAAACGCCTGAATGAAAAGGACTCGGCAGGTATGGCAGAGTGCATAGGGGTTGGTGGGGGTTAGGGGGAGGCATGAATGGTGAGGGGGTCTGGATTTGAGTGGGAAATGTTCTATGAAATTGAAAAAGCTCACTAAAAAAATCCAAAATTGAAAAGAAAAAATAAAACCTAACTTTTGAGTTAAGTGGGGTGTTTCATACCTAAAATTCCAGCACCTGGGCAGCAGAGGTAGGAGGATCAGGAGTTCAAGGCCAACTTCTACTACATAGTAAATTCAAGGCCAACCTGAGCTACATGGGAAGACCCTGCTCCCTCATCCCCAAAAGATAAAAATGCAATTTTAGCTACAACTAAATTCTATTTGGTTTTTATTATTCCCATTAATGGGAGATAGATGACCATTATAGATGGCCAAGATAGATGCAACTTTTCCAAGTTGAGATTGTTTTGTTTTATCACCACAGGGAGCTGGTAGCTTCAGTGATTGGAAAAGATCTTAAGCTTCTTATTCAGGACCTGTTTAACCTGCCTTTCTTGCATATACACGACCTGAGCTATGCTCAGTCACATTATACTGTGTATACTCAATGATAAACTGTGCTGGAGATCACGTCTTGAGGCTTCTAAACTGTGTGTCCCTCGCAGGCAGTTCCTATGTCCAGCTGCTGTACATGCCAGATGACTAAAGGAGACCCATGACTGATGTGGCATGACCAATGCTTTGGAATGGGAGCAGTATTTCTCTTAAGTCTCTTAATTTGGTGATGGTGGTGATAACAGGGAATCTGTCATACTTTGTTTCCAAGGCTTGGCAGATCATTTAGCCATGACCTTTACAAGTTACCTGTGTATAAATCATGCTAAACTCAGTTTAACTGGCACCTTGAATGTCAGTAGAAGTTACTTGATTTTATATATTAACTCTGTGAAGCTTTGATAGTTCAGGTGTCTGCTGTGGATTTCATACCGTGTGGTGGGCAACTGCTAAGATATCCCTCAGTAGTCCCTGTATCCTCATGTTGACGTCTTTGTGCACAGTTAATTCCTTGATATCCATGGGGAGTAGTTCCAGATTACTCCCCTCCTTCCAAAGTCTATGGGTACCCAAGTCCCTTATATAAATTGGAGTATTTGCATATAACTTGTGCACATCGTCCTGTGTACTACAAATCATTTAGTTTTAATGGCCTATAGTAATGTTTATGTTTTTGTTTTGCTTTATGTTTTCAATTATGTGTCTATGTGTGGGTATGTACACATGAGTGTGGAGGCCCTCCAAGGCCAGAGGAAAGCTTTGGATCCTCTGGAGCTGTGAGCTGCCCGACATGGGTGTTGAGAGCTGAACTCAGGTTCTCTGCAAAAGCGGTATACATTCCTGACTGATAGGCCATCTCTCCAGCACTGTTTTTGTTTTTCTGAGACAAGGTTTTACTTTGTAGCCCAGGCTGTCCTGAAACTCATGACAATCCTCCTGCCTCAATCTCCTAAGTGTGAGATTGCAGGGGTGAGCCACCACACACAGCTTGAAGCTGCGTAAAAGCTTTGCAAATAGTTGTCTTATTGTGTAGTTCGGGAACTAGACAAAGAAAACATCTACACATTCAGCCCAGACACATCTTTCTTTTCAAATACTCCACTCTACAGTTGAACTTGAGAACTGAGGATGTGAGATTGGCAGATACAGAAGGGCCCAATGTAAATCTGCCCTCCTCAGCTTGGTTGAACTCATTAAGTCACTTTTGATGAATGAAGTGTGACAAAATGGTGGGGTGTCCCCATGACGATTAGGGTAGAAAATGACTGTCGTTTCCATCTTGGGTGCCCTCCCTCAGCCCTCAGGCTCTGTCTATCAACAGCTGATAAGCACTGGGATACCAACATCCCTGTGGGTGAGCCTGGAAGCCTAGAAGCTGGTCCTCCTCCAGTCGAGCTTGCCGTGGATGCGGGCCCAGCTGCCATAAAGCTGGAGGCAGAAGCCGTCCAGCTGAGTCAGGCCCAAATGGCTGACTCAGAGACACTGGGAGATTAGTGATTGTCCTGTGAAACATCTAAGTTAGAGAGTTACTTGTTACATAGCTGTTGATAACGGATACACATCTGTAGCTCTGTTCATGGTTAGATATCACTGAGTAGTGATTTCTAATGACTTTTTAAGAGCCTTGGTTTTTTAAAAACATTTTATTACTTTTTATTTTATGTGTATGCACGTAGGTAAGTGCACCCGTGTCGTGCAATGCTCACAGAGGATAGGAGAGGCTGTGGGATCCCCTGGAACTGGAGTTATGGACAGTTGTTAGCTGCCATGTGGGTACTGGGATTCAAAACCAGGTCTTCTGCAAGAACAGCCAGCATTCTTAACCCCTGAGCCATCTCTCAGCCCCCAAATCCTTGGTTTTTTAGGTTGTTTATAAAATTCTGTTTTTATAAAGTCAAGTCAGAGTACCCTTCTTTGATATTTTAATATAAAGAGGAGGGACGTTCACGTGTGATGATGTCTGTTCATCTCCCTAAATGACAGACATGGCAAAGTACTAACAGCTCAGTCTTAAATGTTCACTGTGAACGAGACTAACCCATTGAGGCCTTTCCTTTCCAAAGCAGGGAGAGGGAGTATGTGTGTGTGTGTGTGTATTTCCGTTAGAAGATCTAACAATAAATGTCTCAGGGTCAGAGGGTGCAGTGGGTCAGAGCCGAGAGCCCAGGAAGACTTCGCAGCCATATTTAAACAATGCTGTTTGTCCCTTCATTTCCTGCGAGGTGCTCAATTCCCTCCCCTGCCTGCCCTGCAACTCTCTTTCTAAAATTGCTTTGGACCTTCAGGGGCCTTCTACATTAAGGCGGAGGGAAACTGGACTATTACTTGTTCTTCTGAAAATGTTTCCTGTGCTCCAGCGAGAGCCGCAGATTCCCAGAAGACTTTGCGTCTTCTAGCTCTTCATCAGGCACCCGCGAAACACCTTACATCCCCCTGAATCCATCCCCTTGTCCTTCCCTCTCTCCTCACACCTCCACCTTCCACACTTCTACCCCAAAGCAGCCTGGGATGTGGAGAGAGGACGGAACAGGAAGACCGCAGAGCTTTCGTGAGCTTTTCACTTGTTCTCAAAGTGAGGTAGCTTCCTCAACCAAGCGTGGCCTGCTGGGTTAATTTGGCATCCTGGAAATGGGTTAGTTTGGAGGATCTACCTCTCTTGCATTCCGGGAACATCAGACACCGGGCAAGTGCTCTTCCCACCAAGTTATGTGAACAGGTTTAATTAACAGAAAATACTGTGTGTCACACATGTCAAAATCTGGAAGAGAGAGGCTAATCTGACCAATTAAGATTTCTGAGATAACTGCATTTAGCCAGAACACATTTTCCCTGTGCGTAAAAAGAAAATGAAAGGTATTTTTCTGGTCCCACGTTCATCTGGGATTATGCTGGATCTGTTGTTTTCGCCAGTGGTTGCTTTTTGCAAATCTACTGAGCAAACTATCATTATGGAGAGTTTGTCTGACTTCAGTCCACAGTACATTGATATTTCTTGGTTTTCTCATGTTGAGGAAAACCTGGCTTATTACAGGCGGCTTTATTTTTCCTTCTTTGTGTTCTTCCTTCCTGGCCTCTCTCTTGCACAAGTTTCTTTGTTTGTCTACCATGTTCCCCAGAGGCCTCTTTACCCCTCATTTAAGTCTTGGAGCTGGTTATCTGTAGGAGAGTCTTGTATTAGAGTTTTATTATGAACTAAAGCTGTTTCAAGTATAACCAAAAGGTCACCTTTCCTCATCTGAAGACCTGTTACTTCTATGCCTGTTAAAAAACGGATGTTTTTAGACTGTGGAAAACTTACATTTAAAAATTTTATTTATTTTTATTATACACACATTCATGTTTTGTCTGCATGTAGCTAAATGTACCACTTGCATATGGTACCCACAGAGACCAGAAGAAGGCATCTGGTCCCCTGGACTGGAGTTACTGACCATTGTTAGTTGCCAGGTAGGTGATGGGAACCTAATCTAGGTCTTCTGTAAGCAACAAGAGCTCTTAACCACTGAACCATCTCTCCAGCACTGTAGGTTGTGCAAGGTTTAAAACCACACCTTCCAGATGCGGAAGGAGAGAGTTTTTTACAGAGATAAGTGAACAGACTGAAGAGATACCCGTTATCCTTACTCTCTGCCTCTCCTCACCAGAGACCTGGCTTTCTCTTTGAACAGTCCTATAAGATCTCTGCAAGAAGAATAGCTGGCTGGTGGCTCAAAGGTACTTCCTGTTTTCATCAACTTATAGCTCTTACACTTCCTTTCTATGAAACAAGTAGCAATTATGATTGCCTGATGGACAGTGCGCTCTGACAGGAAACATTACAAACAGATGACTTGTAAAACTGTCCTTAAAGTTTTATAATGGAAACAATTGATGTTATAAAAAACCCCAAGATGAAGCTTCTATTGACTTATATTCATTATCATATAGTTGATTTTATTTATCAATTATTAAATGACACTTGAGGCCCAGACTGGATGTTACACGCCTTTAATCTCAGCACTCAGGAGGCAGAGGCAGGTAGCTCTCTGTGAGTTCAAGGCCGGCCTTGAACTACATATTGAGTTCCAGGCCAGGCAGAGCCACACAGTGAAACCCTTTTGCAAAATAAAAAGGCACTTGCATTCCTCTACTTAAAACGAGTCCTGCGCCACAGGCCATCGCCTAGTCCCTCTGGGCATGCATTTCTACATCTTTAAAAGCACAAGCAGTGACCAAGCAAGTATTTTCTATTTTCTATTTTTTAAAAAATATTTTATTTATTTATTTATTTATTTATTTTATATGTATGAGTGTATTGCCTGCAGGTATGTAAGTGTACCAGTGTCATGCAGTGCCCTTGGAGGTCAGAAGAGGGTGTCGGATCCCCTGGAACTGGAGTCAAGAATGACTGTTAGCCATCATGTGGGTGCTGGGAACTAAACCTGGGTCCTCTTAGCAGCTGGTGCTCCTAACCACTGAGCCATCTCTCCAGGTCCAGTCTCTTCTATTTGCTACAGCTCCTCAACCTCTGCCTATGACATTTATTCAGATTTGGACATGGGTGGGGTGGGCGAGCTGAAGCCACAGATGAGCCCCAAACCTTGAGTTCGTCAATAGGTTCAATCCTTTCCTCTTAAACACTAACTGGAATGACTCAAAAGAAACCAAATAGGCCAGATGAGTTCAGTTTTCACTTCCTGCTCCAACGGACTTCCTAGAGTTTTTATGAGCAATTAAATGACTAAGGAGAAAAGAGCAGAATCAAAGGCCTTAATCCATTCACAGGTGAGTCATTAGTGAACTGCCCCTAATTTGTCTAGCTTGTGCCCAGCTCCCACTCAGCGAGTCTTGCTGGAAATGCTGGGATTCCTCTACACAGTGATTCGTAACCTCCATGAGCTTGGCACGCTCAGTTCTGGCAGGATGGAGGCAGTTGAAAGCTGCCCTTCTGGCCATGGCTCCCATAATGAGAATGACTCAAAGGTAGTCATGCCTCTCCCTGTCCTATGCTCTTTTGGGAATGGAAGTGCACATTCGTTTCAAGATGGGATGAAGGTGTCCCAGGAGCCCTTGTCATACCTGTTGTCACGAAGCATGAACTGAACAGCCCTTTAGTGCCGTGATCTGATTAAATTAAGGGAGTATGCCTTTGTTTGTTACATGTCTAGTTGGCTAACTGAAAATAAAGCTTTATTAATACTGTATTAACAAAATCAAGAAAAATTTGCATATTAATATCAAGCCTTCAAGGTGAACAACAGCAAAGCTTTCTGATTGAGAAAAATGGATTTTTCTCATAACAGTCTTCCTTTTTTTTACCTAAAGGCTGCAAGAGAAGTCAAATTCATACTCTACGATGACTATCGTTTTTGTTTTATATTTTAATTAATAATTAGTCTTTTGGAGACAGGTTCTACATGTACTCCCAGCCATCCTGGAATTTGCTGTATAGATGGGATATGAGATTTCCAACTCACAGAAATCAGACTGCCTTTGTCTTCTGATAGAACCAAAGGTGTGGGCCACCATACCCAGCTATTTTATTTCAAAGACAGGGTCTCAGTATGGAGATCAGGGCAGCCTCAAACATGATCTGTGATCCTCCTGTCTCAGCATCCCCAGTGGTGGGATTATAGGTGTATGCCATTCTGGTACTGACCACAGACATCTTGAAGAATAGCTAATTAGTGCTTTTATGACACATCTTTGTAAAAAATTAATTACTTCTAATGCCAATGGGATAAGTGTCCTTTCACCAACACCACCAACGGAACGCACTGGGAGGATTTCGGTCGTCCACTTTCTTCTTCTCTTTCATGAATCACTGATTGAAAAGTAGAATTTCATCACTTCGGTGAGTGGAGACATTCCTAAGGACTCAGAGTCACTGGGCAGTTAGAACTGCAGGGACCAGGGGAAGGAGGGGAGTAATTGGAGCTCATGCTAAAATTGTCCTCCGTGCTTACCCATCCAATGCATGCCGGCCTCCATACCATTAGGATGTCTCCTCAGAGCTCCAACTTGTCTCTTTGGTTTCTTTGGATAGTTCAAACCATCATTTATTCAAGCTATAATCTTTTTGTTAAATTGCTCTACCTGTATATCAGTTCTTAGTTTTAGAAGCTGAATTATGATTCTGCTCCATCTGCCTTGAAGGCTCATCATAAAGGTCAAGAAGGCTGACTTTCAGAAAAGTAAAATTTAGGACACAAAGGTGTGGAACCCATTGATATCATTTTGATATGGAACTGTCCTGGTTCACTCATTCAAAGAGGATGAAATGTATCTTTTTATACTTAGGATATTTTGAATTCCTTTCTCTGAAACTATAAAAGCCTAAACATTTGGCTTAGCTTCTCTGTGTTCTGGCCATTTAATAAGTTGACATCATAGTAAAAGTTAAAATAAGGCAAACCTACTGTGGCCTAGATTCCCGTGTGTGGTGTGTGTGTGTGTGTGTGTGTGTGTGTGTGTGTGTGTGTGTGTTTGTTTGGGTGTGTGCATTTAAGAGAATGCACGTGTACCTTTGACCCAGCTACTATCTGTGTTCATACGATTAAAAAAAGAATAATGACTCAGTAACCAAACAAGCTTGAGAAAAAAATTACTTAACACAATCACAGAGACTTCCTTGCTGTTTCCACTCCATCGCTGCTTGTGTGAGTAAAAACAACATGCTAAATGGAGACTCTCAGGACCCCAGGGGACCAATTAGTGCCATGTGACTTCCTCCCTGCCCTCCATGAAAATAACTGTATTATAATGGTCTGTGATATTAATATCAGCTTTGGAAAGTCAGGCAACCGCTCCTCAGGGAAGGAAGTGGCCTAAGCAAGAACTGTGGAATGTTTTGACCAGACTTGAGGCCACTTCTTTTTATAAGCTGTATCACATAGTTGAACGAAGTAGGGGTACCACATGGGCTGGGGGTTAATTGGGGTTAAAAGGCCACCAGGGTAGTCATTCCTGATCTCCAGCTCTGAGATGTGGTTATTGAGGGAAATTTTAGAAATTAAAGTTTCAGAAATGTAACCTTTTCCAAAGATCCCCACCCCCAATTTCTGTACATTTCTGTCCACCACAGAGGCAGGATGTTCTTTGATGGCCTCTGTTTGTATTGGAGTGTAAACCTGAGACAAGGAGTGGTGGGTACACCTCCCAAGTGTTCCGTGGCTTGTCGGGGTTTTCCAGCGGTCCTAGAATGCAGGGTAGAACCAAATGGCGTGTGAGCCACAACATTGGTAGCCCAGTTTAGAACTCCTTCCAGTGCAATTACAGGAATTCCAAGAGGATGCCCCGCCCCATCCCAGCCCTATTCTCTGTCAAGTTATAAGGAGAGTCAATTTTCTTCTGGCTCATCAGATTCTCAAAATCTCTTCTCCAGTGTATGCAAGGGGCCCATCAGTGCTTGGGTTCTAAATTGCTGAAAAGATTGAACTCTGCTCAAGGGTGGTCCCAAAACTCAATAAAAGATACAAGTTCTCCTGGGAACAGATGTTAGTGGTACACTTAATTGCCTAGGAGACATTGCCTGAGGCAGTGATCTCCATCTAATTCCTGGACAGTGGCTAATGGTTTGGCCTGACAGTCAAAGGCTTGGAAAGAATAATATTAGAGAATGGGTGAGTCACACAATCAGGAAAGAAGTAGGAGAAATGGCTTGAAGATAAGCTCAGAGGATGAGACTGTCCATCTGCAGGCTCACCAAAAACGGGAGAGCTCTGTAGTCAGTGAGACCAATGACTTCTTTGTCCTTGAGATGTCCTTCAAAGGTTTTTCCTGGTCTGATCAAGGGACTCAGCAAAGAAGGTTATCCATGAGTCTGAATAACAGGGACTTCCCCTCAGCATGATGCCCTACCTCGTGCTACAGTAAGGACTCCATTGTGTAGGAGTAGCAACTAGGCCTGAGCCAGTAGGGTGGCACTGTAATCGAGAGGACCAGCTGACTATAAAGCTGACTATATTTGTAGGAAGTAGCCTCACTGCAGTGAATACCTCACTTATGTTTAGGTTTGTTCCCTGGCTGAAACTTTCATCAGTTAAAATTTAAATTCTGAAATGTCATAATGTTGGCTTTTGTTTGTTTGTTGGTCTTTTTGAGACAGGGTCTCCCTGTAACCCCAACTGGTCTGCAACTCGCTATGTAGACCAGACTGGCCTCTATCTCACACCTGCCTCTGCCTCCTGAGTGCTGGGACTAAAGGTGGGCTCCACCACGCCTGGCTCAATAATGTTAAGACTTTATGTGCTTTTGTTTTAGAGACCCTGCCACCTTTCCAGCATTTAGTCTTCATATTTCTTGAAATAAAAATTGACTCCACAGAAGAACAATACCATTCAAATAAACTATTGAAATAAAGCAATGTGCTGATGGCCACAGGATTCCCTAACCATGTGTCCCATTAGCCATAAACTACTGACCTTACAGTTGAGTGTACCTGCTGGCTTCTGTTAAAAATATGGGTGTGTTGGTTAGGAAGAAGCATTTGTCTTGAATTTATGGTTAACCGATAATCCTCTTCCTGCCTGTTTTAGAACACAAATTCAGGAGACTTCGGTATGAACTGTAGGCATATTCTCACCATATTGATCAAGAGTTTGCATCCTGTCCCTGGGCTCTGCTGCTATAGATATTTCTAGCACTTGATGAACTATTTCCACCAACAGATGAGACAACAATTCTGTGAAACTAGGAGCTGGAAAAAAACACTTGGTCACCCAGGGACTCACATCACTGGAAACTCTGAAAAGAGAACACCAAAATGTTGTTTCTGGGTTCATGGGCCCTGACTTCTAAAACAGGAAAGGAAGGAAGAACCAAGGCTACCTCCTCTTGCTCTGTCATCATGAGCAGTCACGGTGACTAGGAGATTGCAAACTAACACAATTAGGAACAGCAAGCGTTCAGGTGTAGGTGGTCTATTGTGTGCTAGTTGAGACAGACAGAGGCCCGGCAGTGGAGGGAAAGCAGAGAACAGTTGCTGTGGTCTTCTGGCTGCTTGTAGGCTGCCTGCTGTGTGGCCTGTGCTGCTTGCTGGTGGTGTATTTCCTTCCTGTTTTGTCTCCGTTTTAGAAATTCGAGATGAGGTCTCATCAGGTAGTATAGACAATGGCCAGAGAACTTAGGCAGATGCTGGGTGGGGTACGTGTACAACTTTGTTTTAGAGAAAGGTGTTGGCTTTACATTGTAGAAGATGAGATGCCGATATTATGCAGAAATATTTTTAGAAGGACAGACTTGAGAGGCCGTGATTTTAAAGATGTAAGGCAGCCAAGGGGATAATTACATCATACCTGCCAGTTCAAAGTCTGAACATTCTCTTTCTTTGGAATGAAGACCATGATAGGTGAGATAACAGGACCTCATTTTCCACTAGGGGAATGAGGTTAGTAAGCATTCTCCTTCCCAGATTCCTGGACTCTGTATGTCCACATGGCCTGTCCTTGGTCAGTTGTGCTCAGGATGTCCTCTGGATGTAGAAACCCAATGGAATGAGGCAAAGATCAAGAGACACAGGTGGAAGTCTGAGAGGCTAGAGTGCATGGAGCCCACATCCAGAGCTAGTGACAGTTGGTGGATGTTTCCAGGACAGGAAGTTCAGCTATGTTCTTGGTTGCCCAGGACGCTCTGGTATCTGTCTGTTTTCTGAGTCGGATTGATTTGAGAGTTATCCAAATACTTTTAAATATCATTTTTGCTAAAGACAACCAGAGTAAAATCCCATTATTTGAGCAGCGGTGTGATGGCTCCAGATGCTGTTTATTCTGCTTGGAAGATGTCTGGTCCCTTTGACCTTTGTTACAGACTTCACCTTATATCCTTCACTGGAAATTTGTTATTCTCCTGGCTTTCCACATAGCAGTGCTCTGTCCTTCTCTGGGCATCACAAAACCTTTCTTTCTGAGAACATGGGTTGTTTTTTACCCTTAGAACAGGTTTAGGAGACAATAAATTATGATGATGAAAGTAAGACTGATTTGAGGTTAATCCCAGCCATTGGGGGGGTTATGCTTGGGGAAGTGCTGAGTAGAAAGACCGACTACCCATAAGCTCTTTTCTCACCTGGTTAAAGCATGTTAACTTGCCTTCCAGCTTTCCAATGCAAAGTCATGGTTTGAATATAGAATTTCCCCTACAAGTTTATGTTTTGAACACTGTGTCCTCAGCTAGTGGCTCTATTCTGGGAGGCTGTGGAAGTTTTGAGAGGTGGGTTTTAGCTAGAGGAAGTACAGTGGGAGCTTTCCTTTGAATGTTATTTGGGGTCCATGGTTCCTGTTTTTTTTCTCTCTCTCTCTCTCTCTCTCTCTCTCTCTCTCTCTCTCTCTCCTGCCAGCCAAGAGGTGAACAGCTCTCCTCTACCATCTGCTCCTCCTGCCATGATGCTCTACCCAAACACATGATGCCATACCACATGGACTAAACCCTCTGAAATCATGAACCAAAATGTTGGGTCTTTTGTCACAACAGTGAGAAGAGTAATCTAGATTATTTCCTGGATCTGGCAATAAATTCCAACTGTCTTTCTCTTCTAAGATCTCTCAGGACTATGAACATCTCATCTTCTTAGTGTTCCTTACTCTGACACATTGAAACTTTCCAGAAAAACACAAGGACTTTGTAAGCTTCAACCATAAAGGTCCTTATAGACAGAGCTACCTAGCAGTACAATTTAGCTTAGAACTCTAAAACTGCAGTCTTTTAAAAAAATTTATTATTTTTATTATATATGTGTATAAGTATATTGCTTGCATGTATGTAAGTACACCTGTGTCATACAGTGCCTACGGGGGTCAGAAGAGGGCATCAGATCCCCTCAAACTGGAATTATAGAGGGTTGTTAGCCATCATGTGGGTGCTGGGAGTCAAACCCAGGTCTTCTTCAAGAGCAGCCAATGCTCTTAACCACTGAGACATCTCCCCAGCCCCCTAAACTGCAAGGTCTTGAAACACAGAAATCTTTTGGTTTACATTTTTAAAAAATACTTGGTTTTCTGTTTTCATGTGTGTGAGTGTATTGCCTGAATGTATTTAAGTGCACCTGTGTCATGCAATGCCCTCGGAGGTCAGAAGAGGGTATCAGATCTCTGGAACTGGAGTTAGGATGGTTGTTAGCTACCATGTGGGTGCTGGCAGTCGACCCTGGGTCTGCTGTAAGAGCAGTCAGTGCTCTTAACCACTGAGCCATCTCTCCAGCCCCTTGGTTTACATTTTTAAAGTTTGTTATTATTGTGTATGTGTATACACGACATGCATGTGTGTGTGTGTGTGTGTGTGTGTGTGTGTGTGTTTATGACTCCAAAAGCTGAGTTGATTCTCTCCTTCCACTTTTATGTAGTTTTTGGGAATCTAACTCAGGTCACCCAGGTTTATGTGGCAAGTGTCTTTAAGTACTGAGCCATCTTGCCCCACAAAAATCTTTTTAGTGAACAAAAATATAACTAATTCATTTAAATTTAATTCAAAGAATATTTCTTGGACATTTGTTATGTACCAGCTATTACCCTAGTCACTGATTTATATATGAACAATGTAAAGAGCCTTGTTACTTTGGGGAATATGAGCCACAAACAACATTTTTTTGATACATGTGGGGAGGTGGGTAAGAAACTCCAACCCTCCCTGAGGAACTATTGGCAACTGATGACTGCTGGGAAGGGGAGAGTCAGTCTCCTTTCAGGATAGCATGGCGGGACTCTTGGTGGGTTGACCAGGGTCCAACGAATTTAACTCTATAGAGTTTGACTCTTTCTCTCTATATGTAATGACAGTTGGACAGGAGATAGTAAGGGAGGTGTAGATGGAGGAGGGCATCTAAATTGATAAAAATATGCATGAAATTCACAGAAATTTAATTATAAAAAAATGGATTTCCAGTGGTGGCAAAACTACCAAAAGAAACAAAGAGGGCAAGGGCTTAGAGGGGTGCCGGGAGATGCAAATCGAAGCAAAGGCCTGTGTAACTGAGGAGAGAAAATCGGATGATGGAGAATCAGAACACATGGCCTTGTGAGCATTGTAAGGATTTGGGCTTCCTCTTTGAGAGGAGAAGGTACTTGAGAGCCTTACCTGAAGCACATATTTTTTATAATATAATTGTTTGAAATTGAGGTTAAAAATCACAGATTTTTACATGTACTCTCAGGTGAATCTGTCGAATGGATATCCCACAGAACTAATACCTCTGTGAAAATAAGATGCATTTTTTTGAGTGTGTGTGGGGTACATACCTGTAACCTCAGCACTCAGGAAACAGAGGCAGGAGAATGGTATATAGACTATATATCCAGATGCTGTCTGAAAAAGAGAAAGAAACAAGCCCACATTCTCTTTTTTACTGAATTTTTGGGATTTTCATATAATATAATTTGATGGTGTTTAGCTCCCCTCCTCTCTCCCCACCTCCCTGTTGCCCCACCCAATTTAATGTACTCTATTATACACACACACACACATATATATATGATTTATGTATATAAATCAAGGTCTATAGTCTAATTTGTGTCTCCAATGTCCTTCAGGGTGGGTCTATCCACTGGAAAAGCCCACATTCTATCAATGCATCATTTTTCTAATTTCCCTCTTCATCAGTCCTGTCCCAGGCTACTGCTGGTCTGATTCTTAGAACAAATTGTTGTGTTTGTTCTAGAATTTCATTTAAATGGAAGCTACGATTTCCCTTCTCATCTGGCCAACTTCTACTCAGCCATGTTTATTTTATTTAATTTATTTTTTTTTATGTGTATGAGTATATTACCTGCATGTATGTGAGTGCACCCATGTCGTGCAATGCTGCAGAGGTCAGAAGAGGGCTTCAGATTCCCCGGCACTGGAGTTAAGGGTGGTTCGTCGCCGCCATGTGGGTGCTGGGAATCGAGCCCGGGTCCTCTGCAAGAGCAGTCAGTGCTCCTAACTGCTGAGCCGCCTCTCCAGCCCCTCAGCTGTGTTTTTGAAAGCTGTTCCTGTTGTTGAAACAGCAGTTCCTTCTTTTTTTGGCTGAATGATGTCCCCTTGTATCGCTCTCCCACAAATTATTAATCCATCTGTCAGACCGCTGATGGTTACTTGGGTTATTTGGTTTGTTTTGCTTTTTCCATCACTAATACATCTATGAAAATTCTTATGTTTTTTGACATATGCTTTCATTTCTGTTTGGCAAATAACTGCCTCTTTCTTTTGTTGGTGATAAGAGAAATATATCTTTAACTTTATAAGAAACTGCCACGTCTACAGAATGGGAGAAAAATCTTTGCCCACTATACAACCAACAAGGGATTAATATGTAGATTCTATAAAGAACCCCAAAAATAAACGTAAAAATCTTCTAGTTAGTAAGTGGGCTGGTGAATTGAAGAGAAATTTCTCAAAGGAATAAACATGAATGCTCAATAAATGTTTGAAGAATGGTACAGCATCCTTACCCGTCCAGGAAATCTACACTAAAATTGCTTTGGAATTCCATCTCACTTTAGTCAAAATAACTTTCACCAACAAAACAAAATGACAACAATTGAGAACAGAGGGAAAGAGGAGCCTTACATATTGGTGGTGGGAGCATAAACCGGTGCAGCCACTGCAAAAACTAGTATGGAAGTTCCTCATCAAACAAAGAATAGAGCTACCGTGTGACCTGGCTCTCCTACTCCTGGGTACACACCCAACGGAATCTAAATCAGCTTACCACAGACAGACTTGCACAGCTGTGTTCATTCCTGTCCTCATCACAATAGGCAAGATACAGAACCAACCTAGTGTCCATCCATAGATGGATAAATGAAATATATATATAGTGGGTTTTGTTCAGCTGTAAAGAATAATGAAATTATGACATTCATAGGAAAACCAATGGTACTGGAAATCATTATGTTAAGAGAAATAAGCCAGGCTCAGACAACTATCATGGATTTTCTTTCATATGTGGAAGCTAAATTTAAACATATACATATACTTGTGTATGAGACATTGGAATGGAAAAGAGGCTGTAAGATGAAGAGGTCTAAAGGGAGAGGGTGGGGTAAAAGGGAGGGTGAGGAAGTCCATGTGGTGTGAAAGGGGAGGGAAGGGGACCAGCAGGAGGAGGTGGTGGAAAGATGAACACCAAAGAGCACTGGTGTGTAGGTATGAAACCCATTTCTTTGTATATTAAACAAATAAATATCACACAAACAACAAAACAGGTTTTTCATTTTAAATATTTTTATTTTAAATTAGTGCATGTGTATGCACTTGTATGTGGGTATGTGCACATGAATGCAGGTGCCAGCAGAGGACAGAGGCATCAGATCCCCTAGAACTGGAGTTACAGGCTTTTGTGAGCCTCTGGGAACTGAACTTGAGTCCTCTCCAAGAGCTGTATGCTCTCTTAATCTCTGAGCCATCTCCCTAGCCCACCTCACCATCAAGCAGGTTTTCAAAGAGTTTGCACTATTCTGTCCTCAAAGTCCCAACACTTCAGAGTCCTGCTTGCTTCACATGCTCTGGAGAGCTTAACATTCTTGGCCCTTTGAAGCTTTAGACATACAATTCACCTTACAGTGCTATTAGTTTGACTTTAGGTGGTCCGTTTTTTAAAAAATAATTTATTATTTTTTAATGTGTATGAGTATGTTGCCTGCATGTATGTGAGTACACCCATGTCATGCAATGCCGTGGAGGTCAGAAGACACTTCAGATTCCCCTGGAACTGGAGTTAAGGATGGTTCATAGCTGCCATGTGGGTGCTGGGAATCAAACCCAGGTCCTCTGCAAGAGCAGTCAGTGCTCTTAACAGCTAAGTGTTTCTTTTAAGAAAGTTATATGTTGAAAAGAAGGATATTTCATAATAACATTTTAATTTATTATTTCTGGTGTTCCTCTACTTTCTGATTGCATTTATTCTTTGGCAATGTCATGCAGGTATAGAGTATATCTTGATCATATGCACCCCAACTCTCCTTTCTATTCACCCCAAACCTCCCCAAAACATCCTTCCCACCTCATGTTGTGCTCTTTTATCTTATAACCCATTAAGTCCAGCCAATGCTGCCCCCCCACACACACATGGGCAACCTTCCAGCAGCCAACCCCTGGAGAAAACTGGCTCCCTGGCCTCCATCGACTATCACCTGCTAACAGCTAGGAGTGGAGGCCTTGTGAGTCTTTCCTGCATTTGTGCTTGAATATTGACCTGCTTGACTTTGCGTAGGTAAGCAGAATTTGCGTTCATGAGTACAATGGCCAGGTCATGTCCAGAGAAAAGTATGTCACAGCACTCCTCCCCACCCCTTTTCCAGATCTTACATTCTTTCTGTCCCTTCTTCCTGCTCTGTAAGCTGACAGTTTTTTGAGCAATTATTGAAAGCTTTTAGTTTTCTTTCTGGGATTACAATTTCAGGTACAATAGATAGTTTTAGTTGTTTTGTGAGTTCTTGAACCTGTGTTTCTCCAATTGCTATTCTCTATCCTTCTGAAAATTTTATTTACTATTTGTATATTTTTGCTATTTGTGTATTTCTAGCATTACTAATTTTTAAATTTCTGACATTTAAATAACTTTACCTGACTGTTTTGTAGTTAAATTCTATTTGTAATCCATGTCTTCATTTCACTCAATTTCTTATTTTCCTTTACTACTTCAAACTTATTTTCTTTTATTCTTTGAGATTATTTATAGTCATCATTTCAGAATCTGTTGGCTATCTCCAACATTGGGACCATTTCTCTCACTGTGGCTCTCTATGGCTTGACTTTCTCTGAACATGAATAACATTTTCCTTCTTTGCATATCACAATATTTTTGTATGCTCAGTTTAGCGCATGAGATGTTGTATGGAACCTAAAGTGCGCTGAAGTTGATTGCTGCAGAGAGATCAGTGACTAGCCATTCACACTGCACTAGTGTAGACTTGGGTTCATGTCTTATTGTGGCAGATCTATGACGATCCCACAGAGTTTTGAGGGCCCTGCAACTTGGTAGTGAGGAGAAATACTCTTCAAAGCCTTTCTCCTTTATGGCAGGAATATAATAGAAGTTGCTCTAGAAACTGTGGTCCTAACTAGGGCTTGGCCTTCAGGTACCTCAGCTAATCACTTGGGACGTTAATAAAGTATCAACAGTTTCTCCACTCTGGCTGCGGCAGATCCCAAGCACCATTCTACCTCATGTCATTCTATCCCGCAGCAGTCACTCTCTTGATAGTGTCACCCCGTCAACCCATCTTCTTCTGTACAGTGAAGACCACCCTTCAACCAAGGATTCCCACTTTCTTCCATTTGAGCTTTTGAACAGCTCTTGCCTCTCTGATGACCTGTTGTTTAGATCCTTGCTGTTTCTATCTGCTCGGCTCTGCGCTGCTCCGTTTGGATCGTAGCTCAGCATATCCTGAGTTTGTCTCTGACGCTCTTTTGTGGCCTGTCATACAAGGCTCCCTTCTTTTCTTGGTCACTGCATCTCCTTGCCTGCTGTCCAGTCCCTTATAATACTCGTCCCATGCTTCTTTTCTAGTTTATAGTTTTTATTACAAAGCCTAGTCTGGCACCAGAAACGTTGTTGTGGCTAGAAGCAAAGGAATCTATTTCTTTACATTTACAAATAAATACTGCAGGTGCTTGTGGTACACAACCTGATGTTTTGATATAACGTATACATTGTGGAATGATCAAATCCAGCTATTCAGCATGTACATTAATCTTTTTTGTGTGTGGTGAGAACATTTAGAATCTACTCAACAATTTTACAGTATCCAATATATTGTTAAAAGTACAATTACTGGGTATATAATATGTCTTTTGAGTTCATTCCTTAACTGAAATTTTGTACAATTTGACCATCATCTCCTAGTTCCCCAATTCCCCAACCTCTGGTAATGTAGCTAAAATTCTGTCTTGGAGGTGCAAATGATATCTGCCCCCTCCTCCCTTAGTCCCTAAACAAACCGAGGTCTGATTTTGCCAAATTGCAGTCTGGGGAACCAGTGAGTTTATTGGGCTTAGTTACAGAGTGAGGATTTACTTACAGGAATGTGGATGCTCCCCTCCTAAGGCTGCACTGGAAAGCCTCCATCCAGGCGTAAATTGTGACTTCCCCACAGCAGAACAGAATGGTGAGAGAGCTGCCCCTCTGCTTCCTCAGTTCATATACCCCTAGCCCCTCCCCTTGTACAACTAAGGCTGACAGGTTGGTTGGTAGGCGTGGCTGGCTCTCTCTGTCCCTCCTTTCTTGCTGAGAGTAATAGTCAACAAGCTTAGCTGTGATGATCCTAGGCAAGCGGGTGCAACCAAGCTTGGGAAGATGGTGTCTGTCCATGGTCTGCCTGGCAGAGGACAGTCCTATGCAACAGGTAATGACTATTTTAGTCTCTTTTTCTGAGTTGGCCTCTTTGAAATGTCACATAGAGGAAATCCTGTGGTGTTTTTCTTCTTACCTGACTTACTTTACCATGATGCATGCAGGTTCATCTATGTTGCTGTAAGTAATGCTTTTCCTTCTCTTTTTACGGCTGAATATTATCCCATTTTGTAACTATGCTGTGTTCTCTTTATCACCCATCTGTTGATGGAAGCTTGACTTGAGTCCGTATCTTGGTTGCAGGTAAACATCCAGAAGTCAGGTAGCCAAATCATAAAGTAGTTCAATTTTAGTTTTTTTTAATTTTGAGGAATTTCATGTTGTTTTCCATAGTCGCCGTACGAAGGTATCTTCCTAGGTCTGTGTCTCCACTCCATCTGGAGTTACCACAGCTGGCCCATGGGCCGCATGCTCTAGACACCAGTTCCTATCTGGACACTTACTCTTTTCTTCTTAAAGCAAATTTTATCTTGCTGGTTTTGTAGCTCCTTCAGGATGATTCTCACCTGCCCCAGATCACCTCCAAGATGCAGGTCTTATTATTGAAGCTGTGGACGTCTCTTCTTCCCAGAAGTCCTCCCCTACACCAGCTCCTAAACCAGTCTGGATCACCTTCTTCGCCTCCCTTCTTGTTGGGAACAGAAGGTCATAAGGGATAATTTATGTTTAGACAATGTGACACTAATACATCTGGTATAAGTCAGCTAAAACATGACTGACACTGGACATGGGGGGAGAGGAGTTATGAGTCAGTATAAAAGGCTAATACTGGATGTCCAGGAAACTCCAAAGAACATAATGATGCAATTTGTTTTATAACTATTTTTGGTAGAGTGCCACTTTTTTGTGATTCTATATAAATCTGACTTTGAGGTCAGGAGCCATAGTTGGGTCCTTCACCTTTTCTAGCCAACCTGCCTGTGTGTGTTTGTCTACAGGCCTGTGTGCCTACCTCCATGTGGTCTGTGCCAGTATGTGTGTGCCTGGGTACCAGCTGAATGAAAGCGCACAGCAAAACTACCCAGCTGGACCACTCCATGGATAGAAACAGCAGTTTATTGGGAATAAACAGACCGCTGGGCTCCTCTCAGGGACAGAGAACAGCAGCCATTGGAAGACGCAGAACAGGTTTTATAGGCATTTAGGGACTCACTCCTACCTGGGGGGAGGTGACCCTTGGGGGATGAGGAAGCTGTGTCCTCCTGATAAGCAAGGGGTGTTGAGTCACTCAGTTTCTGAGGAATGCTAAGTTTGGGTTTCTTCTTTCTGGTTGGGGAACCTGGGGAGCTTGGCAGCATTGCCACCATTTTGGGGACTGTTGGGTAGGCATGTCCTCTGAGGGAACAAGAACTGAACCTGAAGAGACTCAGGGGAAGGGTCTAAGGGACAGACGCTGAAGACAGCTGGGAAATGCTGAGCACACTGGGAAAAAGTGGAGGAGTCTCCATTTTGGAACAGAGCACACAGACCCCAGGCAGGACACTCACGGATGGTGCAGATCTCAAATATGGGAAAGAAAGAGCCCATGAGAGTGCATATCTTTGTAAGGGACCCTCTTCTGAATACCATAAACCCTGTTGGAAAACCCAAATAAATATTCTTATTCCCCAAACTGTAACTTAAGAGGGACATTGTGGTGGTTTATCAGTCTGAGTTAGGATCACAGGGCCCTAGGATCCCAGAGAGTCCCTGCGGGTCTCTCAGAGGAAAATTTGGCAAGACAGGGACCTAACACCTTCCAGTGGCCGCCTATCTAGAAACTCTTGCTCAGAGTGAATAAAGTACATCTTGTCAATCTTTCGCTCTGTGCATCTTCTTCTTTAAATTCCAGGCCCTTCATTACTCTGTGCCCCTAGCCCTTGAGCTTGGCCAGACACCTCTCTCCACTACTCTGCACAGTAAATGAGCAAAATGTGAGCAGGAAGATGCACTGAATTCAAATAAGCTGTGTTACTTCCTTGCCCTGCACAGTCATAGCTAAGAAGGCTACTCAAGCAACCATTGTCTAACTCAAGCAAACCAAGAATGTGCTCTGTTTTGGAAAGGGATCAATGGTTCAGAATTGCTTATGTATATAGCATAGCCTAGTACACACAGCTGGCCAGAACTAGCTATGATCCCAATAGCTTGACTCCCAGAGGGTGCTTTTCAAGTGCATATGCATTGCAAGAATTAACTTCTCAAATGGCCAACCACTTAATGCCATTCAGTGGCCCTGGGAAGAAGACTGAGGAGTTCCTTTAGCTGTAGAGTTGATGGTGATGGTGGTGGTAGTGTGTGGTGATCGGCAGGGTTAGGTATAGCTAGTTGTGGTGGTATAAAAGAGAAAGTTCTAGAGTTAGGGCTGCTGCTCCCGGTGGACAGGAACTAGACAGGGAGCACTGACTACTTGGAGTGACCAGCCATGTTATGGGGGTGTTGATGAAGGACTTTCTAACAACTAGAGGTCTATAAGAGTCTTCTAATTTTAGAGGAAGGAGTCAGCTTGGGGGAGTTCAAAATTGCAGTGTTGTATGACACCTGGCTTCCTTGCCTTCTACAAAGGAGCAGACTTCAGTCTTTAGTTACACTGGCAGCAAGCAGAACTATCCAAATCAGACAAGCCTTGGGCTTAGAGGGGGTTTCTGTCCAATGCCCTGCTCTGCCCAGTGCACAGGAGTCCTACTACTGACCTGGTAGTAGGGATGCTTCCCTCCACTGAGACTCCAGGTGTCCCACAAAAGGTGGATGGTGCCGTTTCCCCTCGGAGACAGAACTCAGCTAGGTTGCACTGCAAGAGGAAGGCAGAGGATCCCCAGTCTTCCACCCCCCTGCCTTCCATCTTGCCTTCTTCCCCAGTGAAATGTGGTTGGGTTGCAGGGTTTTCTAGAGACCCTTGGGGAGCTCCTCTGCAGGTCGGCTTTGATAATTTCTTCAGACACATGGAGCAGACTGACAAATTGACTTTCAAGTGAAAGGTCAGTGCTGAGAACCGAGAGGCTTAGAGCATCTGGATTCCCAATTAAAACGCCCGTGGAGGCACAGTTTGCAGTTCAGCCTTCTCCTGGCCTAGGAGGGGCTGTCAGAGGGATTCATTTGGCAGCTGCTTGCGACTCTGACCCTGGATAGGAGAAAATAAAAATTCCTTGTGGTCCTATGTGCATGTGTGTGTGGGCGCTTGCAGAGCCTGCGATCTGGGGCGTTCAGAAGGCACCTCACTCCAGCCAAAGCCAGTGCAGCGGCTTTCTGAGTCAGTCCTGTCCTGGCGTTGACCTTGGAAAGCCGGGAGTTGATGCATCCTTAGAGAAGCTGGCAAGCCCTGCAACAGCTGGCTTTTTCAAACTGTGGATTAAAGAGCGCCCTGGACCAGCTTCATTGCCACGTGCTCTTTAACCTTGGCCAACCTTCTAGAATGCTAAGGGAGCCGTGGCCAGCCACCTGCGGAGTGGAGATGTTCTTGAATGTCCAGTTGAAAAGAAAGTCTCAGGCCTTCCCGGATTCCCTCTGTGAGGGCCGTTCAGGGGAGCGTCTGTTCTGTTTCCAGTTTGCAAAGTGTTTTCCAATGCACGAAGGAAAGATCCCGGACAAGTAGGAAATTCCTCAGGAGCGCTTGAGGGCCGGGGACCTCAGAAGGTGCCACACAGTTTGAGGGAACCCAGTCACCCCAAAGCTCAGCTTTCCCCAGACCCTTTATCTGCTCAGCTGGTGCTTTTGGAGTTCTTCCTAACTGCCATAATTATGTGGACAACAAAGCCCTGTGCTGACATTGCTCCTGCCTGCAGCAGTCAGCCCCAAGGAAGTTTTAAGAACCGGCTGATGAATGATGGGACACAAAGGGCTCTCCTTCTGGAGGAGCTGTGTCTCCATCAGCCACCAAAGGCAGGCCCAGCAGGTGGCCCACTTTGGGGGGCACTTAGGAAGGATGTTTACAGCTCACAACTGTTCCTCTTCCTCCTCCCAGGAAGCAGTCAAAATAGTGGAATTGTTAGTGGTAGAAGGTGTGGAGAAAGATGTTAGGACGGTGACAGAGCCGAATGGGGAATAGGAAAGACCTACTTATTTATTTATTCTTTTTACAAAGTCTCATTGTTGTCCACACACTTGCTATGTAGTTAAGGACTGACCTTGAACTTCTGATTCTCCTGCCTTGACGTCTCTAGTGCTGAGATTACAGGCTTGTGCCACCATGCCAGGTTTTATGTGGTGGTGGGAATTAGGGGGCTTGAGGGGTGGCAAATTCAGTTGATGGGAAGCAAGCAGGCATGTACCCTACTAGCTGAGCCGCATCCCTAGCCTAGAAAACATTTCTGGTAAGTCAACATAGCAGAGGTGATCTGAGCTCCCACAGGCACCCTCTGCTTAAGAGTCCAAGCTCTGGTTGGGCATGATTGTGCACACCTTTAAACCCAGCATTCAGGAGGCAGAGGCAGGCAGATCTCTGTGAGATCAAGGCCAGACTGGTCTACATAGCAAGTTCAGGCCAGCAGGAGTTACAGGGAGACCCTACCTCAACAAACAAGCCAAACCAAACCAAACAAAAACAGAGTGCAGGATCAGGAGCTACCTGGACAGAACAAAAGCCAGGCTCTCTGCCTTCCTAGCTGCGTGACCATGGACATGCTGAGCTGAGCGTCTTTGCTTCAGCTCCTGGGAAGAGCTATTGCTAGGATGATATTAGTTTGCACACGTGAAATGCTCAGCAGAGCCTCTAGCACGCAGCATGCACTCATGGCTCGCGGCAGGTGCCACTCATCATTCCTCTCGTCACCTGCCCCCTCTGTCTGCTGCTTCCAGGCAAACATTCTTATTTGAGCTTCACAGTGAGCTACGTGAGGGAAGCAGAAAGTGGAATTAAGAAGAATTACTCCTTTACAAATGAGAAATTACATGTGCAGTATTTCTTTGGTGGTTTGGTTTGCTTTTAAGATCCTGATATGTATCTATATCTATATAGATACAGGTATAGATATAGGGATAGGTATAGAACTAGATATACATGTACTGGGGATTGAACTTAGAGCCTTGGGCATGCTAGACAAATTTATTACCACTAAGCTCTATCCCAAGCACATTTTTACTTTTTATTTTAAGAAAGGGCCTCTCTAAGTTTCCCCAAGCTGATTTTGAACTCACTCTGTAGCCCAGACAAGCACTGAAGTTTTTGTATCCTCTGCCTTAGCTTCCTGAGTAGCTGGTATTATATCAGGCCTGTCTTGTCCTGATTCTTCCCTATCTTTTCTCTTGTATTTCTATTTACTTTCAGAACTTGCCATTAGGTAAAAGTTATTCTCTCTCTCTCTCTTTCTTTCCCCCTCTCCCCCTCCTCCCCCTTCCCTCTTCTCCTTCCCTTTTTTCCCCCATGGTGCGTGTGTGTGTGTGTGTGTGTGTGTGTGTGTGTGTGTGTGTGTGTAGCAAATAATTTGGGTTATCTACTGTACTAGTGGCTTTTCTTACTGTTTTGACAAAATACCTGGGAGAAGCTGGCTGCCTAAGGAAGGAAGGGTTTATTTTAAGTCATAGTCTGAGGGTGAGGTCCATCATGGAGAATTAGTGGCTTTTCTTACTGTTTTGACAAAATACCTGGGAGAAGCTGGCTGCCTGAGGAAGGGTTCATTTTAAGTCATAGTCTGAGGCTGAGGTCCATCATGGAGAACGGGTGGTGGCAGGAGTGGGAGGCAGCTGCTTACATTGCATCCATAGTCCAGAAGCAGAGCGAGATGAATCCTAATGCTTAGCTGACTGTCGCCTTTGTGTTCGACTGGTCCCCAAAGCCACGGGATGTTGCTGCTCACATTCCGATTCAGTGCGATCTTCCCTCTGCAACTAACCCTTTCTGCAAACACCCTCCTAGACACATGGAAAGTATGTTGCCGTGGTGATTCTAAATTCAGTCAAGGGTGGACAATGGAGATAGCTATCATCTGAGTGCTAAGAAAGGGTGAATGAAACAGAAAAAGTCCATGTTCTCATGTGGTTTATAATTTAATCTCTTCTATAAGTTCTTGGAAGGAAGGATATATGTTTGATTTATCTTTATGTCCACCCAAACTCCTAGCATGACGCTCATAGCAAATATCCAAATGATTGTTGATAAAATAGGTATAATTCATATTTGAGTGCTGTACTTTAGTCCAATATTCTGTTAATTGTTGTCTTACTTGGGGGAGGGGGGATTATTTCCTGAACAGGGTTACTTTGTGTAACTAATGGTGGTGTAGAAACTGTAATTCTCTTCTCTCAGCCTTCCAAGCCGAGATTATAGAAGTGTACCACTATGCCCAGCATCTTTTAGATTATTATTTTGCTAATGCAATGATAGCAGACTTCTGACGTAGGTATTTTTATTATTCCCATTTTGAGAATGAGGAAACCAACATTAGAGATTTACCTATGAGACTTATAATGGGGACCCACCTTCTCTCGGAAGGCTGGGAAAATGTTAAACACCGTTAAATATGTTTAAAACCACTATTAGTGCTAATAAGTTACTTGTAAATACTCCTGATGTTCATTTTCCTCTACGCACAAATGTTAGAGATGAGGCAATTTGATTCTCTGATTAGCAGCTGTTGGATTTTCCCTTGCTGCCCTAGCTGCCTTAAGCAAAAGGCCCTATTAGCCTAACAGCTAGACAGATTACTCTTTGCCATACCAGCTGCCTTAAACAGTCCACAGATACCTTGAGACAACTGCTCGAAGACTGCAGCTGATTGCCTTGACACCTGAAGGTGCAGCGCCCTGGCCCCTCAACCAGAGCTCTTCGAAACAGTTTGTAATTCCGTTTTACTTTCTCAAGCCTCGACGAACTCTAGATGCTGCCGCAACCATTCCCACCTTGGCCAGAGGGGGAGCATTTCATCTGGTGGTTGAGGAAAGGATTTCTGTGACTGGTACTAAGGGATAAGGCTGTGATTGATCCAACCATAACTCTCAGTGACTGGGATAGTTACTAAGAAGCAATGCTGTGTTGATCCAAGCACCTCTTCCCAGGCTCCACAAGCAGGCTGCTTACATTCACAGGGAAAGTCACTTCTGAGCTGCCTCCTTCTCCCTTGCAGTGTGAAGTCCAGTTAAAAGGCAAACCTGGATCTTGCCTCCATTTAGTAGTGTGGATTGAGCAGGTAACATGAAGAGAGGCAGGACAGAGAGCCACCGCTGAGCAAGCTGTGGAAGCAACTGGCTGCTTTACAGCTGAAGAGGAACTAGCTGGACCCCTTGAGAGGCGAAGGCAGGAAGGAGGGAAACAGAAAGATAAAATGACAAGAGGCGGTGAAGAGCTGGAGGCCCTGGTCCCCAGAGGAGAGCCAGACGGCTGTCAAGTTTTCAGGGTCAAGGGTCTTAGACCCCAGGCCAAGCCAGGTAACACCCGCCACTGCGGAGGGCTGAGTGTCCTGCAGGAAGGCTGTAACACTAGGGGTTACCCCCTGCTGCGGCACATAGTACCTGCTGCTGTTGCTCATTTCTGCCAGATATTGAGTGACCTGGTAGGTGCCAGAGTCCAGCCGGGGAAGAGCTGTTCCTTATGAGTGATTTCCATTCAGGGCAGCAAAAGAACCCCAGAGCCAGCTGACAGGTAGCAGGCAGGCTCACTCAAATAGAAAATTAGCAGCAGAGCTTAGCAAGCCTTGCTGGAGTCAAACTTTCTAACTTCCTGATCCTGGAAGTAAAGTTAAGATGAATGAACTTTATTAAATTATCTTTGTTTTACTTTTTGAGACAGATTTTTTTTTAAATTTCCAATTGCATTGGTTATTTTTATTATTGTGCTTTCTTACAATATTTCTTCTCCTTAACCCTCTCTTGTTCTTGTTTACTTACTATTCCTATTATATTTTTATTGAAGTTTTGTGAATTTCATAAATATATTTTGATCATATTTAGAACTCTTCTTCTATCTGCACCCCTCTTATAGAACCCCCCCCACCAGATATCGTGTACTCTGTCATATATGTTAAGGCCTGTCTAGTCAAGTTTATGTCCCCAAATGTCTTTTGGTATGTGCCCATCCACTGGAGCCTGGTTAACCTATTTAGCATCACACACTAAAAGAAAACCAACTCTCCCTCTCCTAGTAGTCATTGGTTGTCAACAGCTTCTCAGTTAAGGCTGGGCTTCTTTTCCACTTCTATACTGGGATTTTTATCTAACTTGAACTTCCATGGGTCTTGTGCATGCTGTTACCATTGCTGTACGTTTATACAAGTAACTTCTCAGATGTCCAGAAAACTCTGTTTCCTTGTGATCATCCACCACCTCTAAGACAGAATCCTGCTCTGTAGCCTGGCTCAAGTTTAAGTTGCTATCCTCCTGCTCCCCAGTTGCTGGAATTACAGGTGTGTACAGCCATGCTTGGTTGGGAGGTGATCTTAACAGATACATGAGTTGAATCTTGAAGTTGTTCAGAATATCACAGCAGCTTATCTCTTCGCTTACTCTGGCCTTTTTTCATTTTATCCTTTTTTGTACTTTTCCCCCCAAATAAATTTTCCTACCTGAGCCAGGACATTGGCTTTGTTTCTCTGGCGGCCATGTTTAGTGGTCAAGTTGTGCTGTCTTGTGTCCTGCTGGCAAGGAAGCAACGATCTAAACACTGGGCTGTTGCCACAACCCTGGGAAATAGAAACATCCATCATTTTCTTTGCTCCACAATCTAAAACGTTGAGGCCTATTTTTAGCATTCGCAGAGCAAGGAACTCATTAAACAGTAGCTGCTCAGTGTGAGGTTATATGACGAGGTTGTGTGAAGGCAGCGGGGAGTTTAAAATATTTATTTTATTTGTTTGACTATAAATTGATTTATTTTGGTTCCAGGTAGTAGAGAATCAAGCATCCATGGCATACTGGTGGTGTCACTTTATCAGAGAGATGAGTTAGCTTTATTTCTAAACATAAGTTTTATGGCGATCTTTGAAAAGCTACCATTCTTTGTGTCTATTTAGGAATTGTTTTTAAAAATGAAAGAAAAAAACCACTAGAAAATAGAATCTTGGCATCCACATTGCCTTGTCACAGCAATGGGACATCAGGACTCTGTGTTTTGCTACTAATTAAGTCTTTTACGTATTGAGAGTGGCTGTGCAGAAGCACAGATACCAGCTCCCATGCATGGCTTGTAGGGTTAGCCAATTACTTTAGAGTCATTCACTCTGAAGTACAAAATCAAAATAAAATGAAAAATAAGTGAAATAAAAAATACAAAAAATTACAAATCTTTGAAAACCTTATTGCCATTCAGAAACAAAGGGTGGCCTTAGAATCCTAGTATCTTATTGGTTCAAATATTTTAATCCTGTCAGTAAATATTTAATAAGTACCTTTCAAAGATAATTTAACTGGGATGTAGATCCTGCCACTAAGAACACTTCACTCACTAGTTCACAATTTTACATCTACTCACTAGTATTAATTGCCCTAATAATAAAACTAGGCCTAGCCCCATTTCACTTCTGAGTACCAGAAGTTACCCAAGGGGTCCCAATCTTAAGCGTTCACTCACTAGTTCACAATTTAAAAATCTTTGTTAATTTATATATATATATATATCACAGCTTGCTTGAGTGGTATTTTGACTTGACTATATTAAGAAATGGTGGGAGATTTCAGTTTCTGACCATATTTTGGATCACGTTATATGAAAATCTTTTAGAAATTGCAGAGATTAGGAGGACCTGTCAGTGCTGGGCAGATGTCAGTGTTAAGCCAGTTAGACACTGTTAAAATCACTATTAGTGTTGATGACACGTTAATGTAAGCACTCCTCTGGTGTCTATTTTTCCAGTAAATAATCTAAGATGTTGACAGATGGGGCAATTTGGCTCTCTAATTGATTGCTGTTAGATTTCCTTCTTATGCTCTGTCTTGACTAAAGGCGAGTAGCCAGCTAGAAGGCTTTCATATCAGCACTGGCTGCTTTAAGCACTCCACAGATGCCTCGAGGAGGCTCTGGGTCACCACAGCTACTCACTGCTAAAGCACAAGCTTTAAAAACAAAGGCAAAAGGGTTGTTTTCTCCCATAATGGTTGTGCCACTATTGAAACAATGGGCATATCTTGTCAGGCCAGACATTATGACAGCTTGCAGGACTCACAGCTGGGTAAGACTGTTAAGTAATTTTCTCCCCTGATAGCATACATAACACCTTCCAGAACTATGAACGCTAGCCAGTAGGGATGAAGCTTCCAGGTCAGTACTGGCTTCATTTCTCTATATCCTATGACTTATGTATGTGTTGTTTTCAGCAATAGGGTCTTATCATTAAGTTCTGGAGGGTAGCCAAGAGACTGGCAATAGCCTTTAATGTTTGCTTGGGAGGTTTATAGGACCCCACTGATGAACAACTCAGAAAGGTGTAACCCATACCTAGTACTTGGCTTTTTATTTGCTAACCAATGGTGTATAGAGAGGCATTGTCCCATGTTATAGGACAACTCCGTTTAAACCCATTTATATATGTACATGTATGTATTTAAGGAAGCTTCTACAGTAATAAGTTTCCATATGGCATTTTCATAGGTCTTTAGTGATAGTTCTCCAGTGATAGTTCTCCCTTCTCATACTCCCTCCTCTTGGAACCTTTCCATTGAAGTGGATAATCTCAAGTATTTTGTTACAGTGAAAGGAAACAAACTAATACAGTAAGCATGTGAGCTGTCCCTCTACTAGATTTTCTGTGGAAGGAACTTAATCTTTAAAATAAAGATGATCCAGTCAGGCCTGGTGGAATATGCCATTAATTCCAGCACTTGGAGGCAGAGGCAGGTGGATTTCTGTGAGTTTGAGACCAGGCAGGTCTACATAGCAAGTTCTAGGCCAGCAAGGGATACAATAGTGAGACCCTGTCTCAAAAGGAGAAAGAGAGAGAGAGAGAGAGAGAGAGAGAGAGAGAGAGAGAGAGAATATGAAGCTAACATCCAAAGTTTTAAATCCATGAGAAGATAAGCATGCATAAAATAACAATCAGAAACTCAAAACTATCTTTCTTGAAAAAAATACTTATGTGGAATTATAGGTCAATTCTTTCCTCCCTCCCTCCCTACCTCCCTCCCTCCCTCCCTCCCTTTCTTCCTTCTTTCCTTCTTCCTTTCCTTCCAATATGGCCTAACAGGTAGTTGGACTAGTGATATACCTCAGCTGACTAGCAGAAGATAAAATACTCTTTGGGGGATATCTTCTCAGTGTAAGGTATATAAGATTTCTATACTGCTGAAAAATCATGTCACAACCCCAAATTAGACAACAATGAATAGTCTACCATAACCAATAATCAGGTTAGACAAAAATAGAGGGAGCAGGCCACACAAGTATTAAAATAAAAGGACTATCTTTTAGAAATTATAAATAAGTTTTATTTTTTGGTTATTATTTTTATGTGTATAAGTGTATTACCTGCATGTGTATACATGTACCTGTGTCATGCAATGCCTGTGGAGGTCAGAAGACGGTGTTGGATTCCCCTGGAACTGGAGTTATAGATGGCTGTTGACTGCCATGTGGGTACTGGAAATCAAACCCAGATCCTCTATAAGAGCAGCCAGTGCTCTTAACTACTGAGCAATCTCTCCAGCCCCAAGTTTGTTTTATATTATAAAAGATGTTTAAAAATGAAGAGTTCAGAATATACAAAGCATTATCAAAATGGTCATATTCTAAAAAGAACAAACTGAAATATCTAGACATTTAAAAACCATGTGAAAAACACTTCGTAGCTAGATTGACTAACCAATTGGCTATAGCTGATTAGAAAACAGGTCAACTGGAAAATCGATGTGAAATTACTTAGAGGCTGCACAATGAGATAAAAATTTAACTGGGGCCTAGAGTATAGCTTAGCGGCAGATCAGAGGGAGAATGCTTGCCTGTAATGTGTAAGACTCTGGGTTTAATCTCCAGCACTGAAAAAAAATTGAAAAAAGTATCACATATATGTTTAGGGAGAGAGAAGCTGTCACACAATAGGGACAATATTTTAAATGGTAAGACAAGAATAACATTTTATTAAAAACGAATATTTCAAACAGCATATATGAAAGCAAATACTGTTAAATTATTGTGGTAAATCTTAAGGGAATAACTTTGCATTAGCTACAAAGACAAAGAAATATTATCCACAAAAGCAGAACACTTAGACAGACCGCTGCCTGTTCATAAGTAGGAATAGAAGCCAGAAAAAGATAGGATCACGTCTTCAAAATATGAAAAAATTAAGATGCACCTCTACTTTAGAATTATGCATTTTGGTAAATCTTCATCCAATAGTGTGAGTTAAAGAAATACATTTTAGGTATTGGTGTGATGGTACATCAAAGGTATGTGTGAAAGAAGATTACTTTCATTGCTCTTAGATTTCTGTTAGAAAGGATAACGATAAAGGTTCTTTAGAGATGGAATTATATCAGAACAGCATTAAGTTGCCCCAGACCTCAGATCGTATGCCTCTAGGTGAAATTTGTACCAATAACAACTTAAAGTAAGGACATCAAGCAATATTTTGTTAATAGCTAGAACTTAGTCCTCAACTCTAAGGCAAAATTCTAACCAGAAAATTACATTATATGAGGTATTCTTTCTTTTAATACTAGCTACTCAAAAATAATCAGAAACCAAAGCAATCTGTCCTAGCCAGTTTATCTCACATTCCCTCTATTGCTTCAACTGAATGATATCTAACCATCCATCATCCATCCATCTATCTATCTATCTATCTATCTATCTATCTATCTATCTATCTATCTATCTATC
>NW_008359963.1:4150618-4172295 GCF_000622305.1 Nannospalax galili | reverse complement strand
TCTATCTATCTATCTATCTATCTATCTATCTATCATCTATCTTCTATCTAGCTATTTAGCTATCTAGCTAGCTAATCATCTATTTAGCTTATGAAAAGGCAACTACAATAAAAAACATCTGTCCAGAGAGAAGTATGGTGAGAGGGAGTATACCTATGCCAGGACATAGAACAGAGCTTACCTTGGTTAGCCTACAAGGTATATGTGAGTGGGGCACTTTACCCATTATATTCCATAAAAGACAGATAGGGCTGACTTGAGTATCTTCTAGGAGTCAGACTATGACATGGAGTTCATCACTGTTCATGCTTATTACCATGTCATGTCTGGTTGAGAGAAGATACTCAACATATATTTACTGAGCTAGTGGATGATAAAAATAAACGAATGGAAAAGACAAGCTGTTAAGGATATAGATAATAATTTGGGGGTGGGGGAGAAAGGAAAGGCCTTTGTACATCTTAGGAGGTCTTTGTTAAGAATCTCTGCATTTCCTGGGGCCAGAAATCTTCCCAGTGAGATTTTTTGCTATATTTTTTTCTACAGCTGGACTTTGGGAAAGATATTTAAAAATGAAAGAGAGAGAGAAAGAGAAACTATACAGGGATAAAAGGATGTTGCACTGCCATGATGGAGTTCCCAGGGACCACAGGAGCTGCGGAGGCAAATAGATTAATTAAAGGCTTTAGGCCTCATCTTGAAGGCCTTGAACTTCATATGAGCATTGCAGCCAAAGTAGTTTCCAAAGGGTAGGGCTCAGTGACTCTTTCACCTCAACATTAAGGAGCATCAGTTCCTACAGTGTACAGCTGCTCCAGTGACTGGACAGAGTTCAAGGAAGAGTGATGCACTTTAGAATCATTGAAGACAGACACTTGTCTCATGTTAATAAGAGTATAAGTCTGGGGCAATCTATCTGATTTTTCAAATATCACTAGGCCCTCTGACAGTTATAGGTTGTAAGCATTAGAAGGCATAATAACCATCACCCAGCTAAAATTTAATTATCCATGTTAATGCTGTTAATTCCCCCAAAGTAATTTCTGTTGGCTTTGGGAGACACTGCAGGATACTGTCTTTGTGCTGCAGACATAGCTTTTCCAAATCATCACTTAGTCTCTGAGATGATTTTACTGCCTAAACACTCAGTGGGAAGGGGAAAGCTTCAGAAGGCATTAAATAACCATTAGAAATCAATATAGAATAGTTATTGGTACATGGCTTACAATTTCAAAGCCCTGCTCAAATCCACCCCCTCCCAAGACTCCCTAGTCAAATAAATGGTATTGTTAAAGTCCATTGATGACATTTGTTATGCAGAAGATTGATAATTGATTTACCTACTTGTGAAACTTTAGATTGTTGCTAATTTTTCTTTATTATAAGCAATACCTTAAATGAAAAACATTTGCATAAATCTTCACATAATAGTTTGATTATTTGCTCACTGTGATTGCTTAGAATTGAGAACACTGGATCAAAGGAAATTTTCATGTTAAATTGTAACATACAACTAAAATGCAGGATTAATTTATGTTTTAATCAGTTGAGTATAAGAGCATTCCCCATAGTTAAAGGGCAGAAGCAGAAATTACTAGAGACAGAGATACCAGAAAGGCCAAGGAGAGGTGACCGGTGGACCAGTTATAGGAACTGGATGATCAGTCCTTCCACAGTTTGAAGGCGAGTGGTCTGGGAAACTAAAAGCCAGTGACTTAAGACTTAGACTGGAAGGTATATATGTGTTGGCCGGTGTAGCTGTTACCAGGCAAAGGTGACATTGGAGTTAGGCTGCAGACACACAGGAACCAGAGTGGGACAGAGTGGCGTCCTCACCAGCAATGCTGGTATAGCAGCAGCAGCACCTTCCTTGTCTTCAAAAGTTATTGCTTGGGTGGATGTTGTTATGGGCATGGGCCATGTGTTCATTCATGTAATCAGTGTAAAGGTTGGGAGGTATTACTGTCATTGTAATTTTAGAAATGAAATAATTCAAACACAAGATTAGATGAATTGTGCACTTCACACAAAGATTTAACAACAGAACTCAGATTCCAATACAGGCACACAGGCTGTAGACCTGGGATTTATGTTGAAAAGCGATGTATTTATGTGTGTGGAGGGAGATGCTGTGAATGAATGTAGGGCCTTGCACATACTAGGCAAATGCTGTTACATAGGCCTGTATTCCCAGCCCTTGGATTTTTTTTAAAGGATATGTGTATGTTCATATACATATATATATACACACGCACATGTGTGTGTGTGCGTGTGTGTGTGTGTGTGTGAGTGTGAATGTATACCATGTGTATGCAGGTGCCCTCTGAGGCCAGAATTACAGATGGGGTTATAGGTAGCTGTGAACTGTGCTTAGAACCAAACACTTACCTGCTGAGCCGCATCTCCAGCCCCAAGCCTCTGGTTTTTTTCTGTTTTTTTTTTTAAAGTCAGGTTCTTGCTATGTAAGCTTAGGCTGGCCTTAACCTAGCTATGAGCCCAGGCTGGCCTGGAACTCATGATCCTCCTGCATCAGCCTGCCCTTGTTAGGATTACAGTCATGTACCACCATAGTAGACAAATGATACATTTTCTAGGAAATGACTTCAGCCCGGCACTGGGTTGCAGTGTAGTCCAAAGCCTGGGGAAGACCTGCAGAATGTGTTTGTACAGGTGGTGAGAAATCATTTGAAGGGTTAGCCTGGAGATTCTCAATGTCCTTTTAGTTATTTAAAAAATTCAAACCAGGCATGGATTTTCTTGTGTGTCCTTTCTATTGAAGTATGAAACTTCTTTTCATATTAGGCATTTTATTTTAGTCATACAATTTTCTAACACAAATATGAAAATACAATATTCTGCACATTTTTTCAGTTTGTCTTTGGTATTTTGACTTTGTTAATTTTTTTGCACAAAAAACATAGCATGGTATTTTTTAATGCAGCAAAATGGCATTGTATTTTGCTTTCTGGCATGTTTAGATCCTTTCTCTTTGCCACAAAAATTAAGAAAGAATTCACTCATATTCTCTTGGTGCTTTTATGTTTGCATCTTTTTGCACTTAAATGTTTGAGTCATTTTCAATTTAAATTAGTGTCAGGAGTGACAAGGGATGTAGTTTAATTATTTTTTTAAATTACTCTCAGGCTCTTCCATTATACTCGGTGCAGACCATTTCTTTGCACACATTTCAGATTCTAACTTTATAAAAATTTACATATATTCTTGGTATAGGGTGAACATTTTAGATCCCAAAAATCTAAAATCCAAACTAATCCAAAATCTGAGGCCCAATGCCATTGACAGATAATTATACATGCATGCAGTCTAATGATGTGTCAGTCAAAACACAAGCACGCTAGAAACAGTGTATGAAGTTATGTTCAGGCTGTATGTGTGAGGTCTACAGGTAACATGAGTGAGTTCTGTTTTTAGAATTGGGTCCTATCTCTGGGATAATTCATGCAGAATATTTACAAATCATAAAAAAATCAAGTACAAAATGCTTCTGGTCCCAAATGTTTGAGATAAGAGTTACCCAACCTGTGTTCAACCTGCGCTTGTCAACTTGGGCTCGGTTTCACTTCTGTCTTAATTGTTTGCTTAGTTGTAGCTATTTTCATAGCTAGTTATTTTTAAAAAGATTTATTTTTATTTTAAATGTGTATTTACATGCATGTATGTATGTGTACTAAGTGCATGTCTGATACCTGAGGAGGCCAGAAAACGGCATCAGAATCCCTGGAACTCGAGTTACAGAGGGTTGTGAACCTCCGTGTGGATGCTAGAAACTGAATTCCAGTTCTCTGCAAGAGCAGCCAGTGCTCTTAGCCACTGAACCATTGCTCCTGCCCCCTGTGGCTAGTTTTGATATTAGTGAAGATGTGGTTTAGGCCCCAAACACTTACGTGTTAGAAGCTTGTCTCCTAGTGTCTCCTTGTCTCCTTGTTTCCTAGTTCTGGAAGGTGGTGGGACTTTTAAGAGGTAGCACCCAGTGGGAACCTGTTAGGTCACAAGAATACTGGCCTTGGAAGGGATTAGCACCCATCTTACATGAGTGGGTTAGGATTGGCTTAGTTAATGTGAAAGTAGATTATTTATAAGGTGAGGCCACCCCATGTGTTTGGTGCTGCTCAAGGGTCTCCATGCTACCCTCACATGCTGTTATCTGTCACATTATGATGGAGCAAGGGAGCCCATACGATGTGCCTGCACAAGACTGGATGTTCCAGCCCCTGAAACTGCAAGCCAAAACAAGCCCCTTTCCTTATAAAGTATTTGGTCCCAGGTATTTTGTTATAGCAACACAAACCCGTCCAAGGCAAATAAAGGCCCTGGCCTCATTAATACTGGTTTTCAGAATTTTTCTTGGTATTTCTGCTCATTTATCCTTTCAGCTAAATTTTTGAATCACTTTTTTACTTTTAAAAGGTTTTGTGGAGCTTTGGTGGACAATGCAGAAATCTATACTTTTTTGTTTTTTATAGATTAAGGAGAAATGTTATCTTTAAAAACTCAATTAAGGGGCTGGAGAGATGGCTCAGTGGTTAAGAGCACTAGCTGCTCTTGTAGAGGACCCGGGTTCGATTCCCAGCACCCACATGACAGCTAACAACCATCTGTTACTCCAGTTCCAAGGGATCTGACGCCCTCTTATGACCTCTGTAGGTACTGCACGACATAGGTGCACCAACATACATGCAGGCAATCAATACATTCATACACATAAAATAAAAATAATAAAATATTTTAAAAACTCGATTGAAAGATATGCTTTACAGATAAGCATTATTGTTCTTATTATGTCCATTGGAAGGAATTTCTTTAAAATCTTATTTTATCTCTACCCCTCAACAGAAATCAAAGAGCACTTTACCACAGATTTCCAGGGCTTTCCCTTCATCTTAAACTCTCTTCCTTACTGGTTCGGCCTTACCTGCTCCCCAGAGCTGGAAATAGTTATTAATCAGCTCCAAATCTCTGTTCCCCAAAGGGGAGTGTGCAAGGAAACCCCAGCCTGGCCCCCCACATCTGTTAATTTCTAGCCCACCATTCCATCTGTCTATGAGCAAGCCACTGGGCATTTTTTTCTTCCAAGTCAGAAACTTATTTCATGTTAATGCACTTTTGTTTTACAACACTGCTTCCAAGTTTATAGCTTTCTTACTTGAACCTCTTGTTCCAATTGCATCTAATATTTCATCCAATATGGTAAAGAAACCACGAAAATGAATTCATGCTCCTTCTGAGCTGTCTCAAGCAGATACCGCCAGATTTTAACGTGGTTTTCCTTTTTAGCCCTTCTGAATGGAGTATGTTTCTGAGGCCAAATTCTTCGGGGAAACATTATGCCTATTTAAGGTCTCCAAACTTTATGCTTCGATACAAAAGGCCTAAGGGCGAGGTTTTTAAATGGATGGAGTGGAGAAATTGTCACTTCCTTAAGCAAACATATAGCATTTCCTGCCATGTGTCAGAAATGAAAACAAAAAATACAAACTAATTTGTCATGAAATTTTCCCCTTTTATAATTCCCTCTCTGGTACTTTTTCAACCTAACAAGTCATATTTTCTCTTCGTTCGTGTCAGGTTTATAGCTTGGCTGGTCACAGTTTCAATAACCGTGATGGACGGTCTTGTGTTCTATATATCATGTTCAAGTGTTCAGCTTAAAAGTATCTTTGTGTTCACAGCTTGCTTTCTGTCACCTCTCTGAGCCCTCCTCCCCACTGCATGTGCACATGGCGTTATATTATATGCGCCCAGAGCTTTGGGGGAGCTCAGGTTTAGGGACATTAAGTTAGCAGGGGACGATGGCTGCTTATTTGGGCTGAGCCTGACCTCGCTCTGAAATGGGGCAAACTGTCTTATTTATGACTCAGAGAAAGTCAATAATACACTGGTGTTCACACGTGGAAACACTCTGTCCCCAACACGGGGCCTCCACTTAGTTTTTCTCTTAAGGAGTAGTTTTCTCCTAAGTATGTCTTTATTCTTTTATTTTTCCCCTCTCTTTCTCTCTTTCTTTCCTTCCCCCTCCTTGTTTCCTGCCTCTCTCTCTCTTCTTCTCCTTCCTCCTCTTCTCCTCTCTCTTCTGTCTCCTGTTCTCTCCCCCCCTTCTTCTTTCTGAGTCCCCAGTAAACTTTGTGAGATTTATAGTATTTATATAGAGCATAAAAGATAATTAAAATTCTTCAGCTAACTTCAGGTAACTAAAATTATTATTCCTTTTGCCTTTCCTTTTAGACCCTGCCTATCCATGCTAATATAACACACACACACACACACATACACTCTAACTTACATACTCTAACTTACATGCACATGCATGTATGTATACATCCATGCATGCATGTATGCATACCATCACACATGTGCACAGTCTCACACACAATCACACAAATGCACAATCTCAGTCATATGCACATGCGTCATGTGCATGAAAGCACACACATACACAAATATGTACACACACACACACACACACACACAGAGTCACCTACTGAAAATCCCCTTTGCTTCTTAGGTGCTGTTCATGCTACGGCTAGAAATCTGATCCCGTTGGGTGCTTTGGACTCTGAACCAGTACCGTTTGTTTTCCTTGCTCTGCTGCCTCTCTGTAAATTACTGCAGGAGAAAGGAAGGTCCAGCAGGTTCTGATTTACTGTGGAGAACCTTGACAAGGGGAAAATACCACAGTAAGTCATTGATAATGAAGAAACATAGAAAAATCCCACTGTGAATGTCTTTATTATTTCTAAAGTTGATCAGTTCTACCACCCTGCCTCTCAGCCCACAAGGCCTCTCTAATTCTGGTTTATTCATTTAGATAGCAGCTCCACTTTGCAAGAAGGAATTAGATCAGGAGGATGAGCAGAGTGTTGGCCTCCCTCCCCTCCCTCTGGGGTGTTCTGGAAGGTGTTTATTTCTTCAGCTGTCCTTCCACTTTATCTGTCAGCTTCTCCTTTTATCTGGGTCACAGTTGTTTGCATTTTGCAGGCTCTGCTGTGACTGACCACTGTCTTCTCCCGTTAGCCTGACCACAGACGGGCAGTGTGTGCTCAGGAGACGGCACCGTGCAGGGAGGAGAAGCCTCGGAAGGGCTCAGCTCGCTGCTGCCATTCGGATTTTCCTTATACTTGGAGCAGTTAGAAGGGGTTGGCCAGCCATCTCTACTCTGAACAGAGGGGTGTGGATGCTGGTTTGGTAATCAGAAGGCCCACCACAAGACCCTGCAGATGCTTTCTTGTTCTGCTCTTTGGAATACCAAGGGGCTGCTGGAGCTGAGCTTTCCACTCTTCACCCCTGTGATTTAGCAGGAAGGTCTTAAAGTGCAAGACTGGGCACTGGGGGACTCTGCTTAGAGGATGTCATCTGTGCTGTCCCCCTGCTGGTCCCCCGAAGACACAATTGTTGATGTGCCCTTTGCCTTTCCCTTAGCCTTCATTTCCTTCTCCGTGGTATGAAAGTGCTGATTCTCTGTGCGGTCACTCTCTTGCTGTAAGATTATTTGATGTTCCCAGCTTTAAATACCCCTTGGTTTTATTTAAAAAGAGAACTGTGTATAATTTTTTATTACCATATGTTCAGGGCAAAGCAGAACTATTTCCCTGCATCTATGTGATGAGAGCAACAGTCACGAGCAATCCACTTCCAGAAACGTTGAAAAGATGAGGGACTCGGAGACCAGCAATGCCTCCGCAGAGGGCTAAACAAAGCAGGATTTGGCAGCTCTCCAGCCCATTTGATCCCAGTTAAACGGGATAATTTTTTACATTTTATTTTTGGCTTGATGTTGGCCCCAGTTCTTTGCCAGGTTGATACTGGTGTAATTACTGATCATTTTAAGATGACTTATTGGATTCTACTCTGGAAGAAACAGTAATTATCCTAAACTTTCTGTTTTCTGATGAACTTCTCCTTCGGAAAAAAAAATGCTGTACAGAAGTAGAAATACTTGATCACAAAAGATGGATTTATTAGTGTTTTAGCTAGCTTTGCTCAAAATGAATAAATAGAAGTTGAGCTTGAACTGTTTCTGGAACTTGATTTATGTGTTTGTTTTCATATTAAAAATTCACATACCTGGCTGGAGACTTGGGATTTATACCCAAACTGGATGAGCCTGAAGGAGGCGGCAAGGCAGGCAGAGCAGTTTATTTTTTGTGTAGCGGTAGCACAGAGCCCAAAGTTTGGAAAGGGCCTAAGAAATATGTTTTCAAAAAGTATAGAAAGGGCCAGCTATAGTGGTGCACACCTTTGATCCTAGCACTTGGGAGGCAGAGGTATGTGGATTTCTGTAAGTTCAAGGCCAGCCTGGTCTACATAGGGAGTTCGAGGCCAGCCAGGGCTACATAGTTAGACCCTGTCTCAGAAACAAGCAAATGAACAAACAAAAAGTGTAGAATGGCCGATTCCTTCTTTACCATCTTACTTTTATTGTCATAGAATAGACATAACATTGAATTTTCTGTTTGATAATCACTTGTAAGCACAGTTGTGTGCCACCGAACAGATTCACAGTGTCGTGCAGGTATCACCTCCCCTTTCATTTCTAGAACCTTCTCATCTTCCCAAGCTGAAGCTCTACCCACTAAGCAAACCTTTCTATTTCCTCCTCCTTCTGGCCACTGGTATGACCACTACCCTACTTTCCGTGAGCTTGACCACCCTAGGTACGTTCTGTAGGGTTTAGGATGGGGAGATGGCTCGGAGGTTAAAGCACTTGTCCTCTAAGTGTGATAATCAGAGGTGGGCTCCCCAGAACCCACATAAATGCTCATAGATGTGGCGGACCCCTGCATTTTCAGTCTTAGAAGGGGGCACAAGAGATCCCCTGAGGAAGCTGCCTTCACCATATTTGTAACCTGGGCTTGATTGAGAGACGCTGCCTCAGAATAAGGTGAAGGATCACTTGAGTTTCCAGACATCAGCATTGGGCTCCACATATGCGCAGGCACATCCACACAGGAAAATGGGGGAAATCCAGTATCTGGGTCTGGAGAGATGGCTCAGAGATTAAGAGCACTCACTGGTCTTGCAGAGGACCAGGGGCTTTGGTTCTCCACACCTATATGACAGCTAACAACCATCAGTAGCTCCATTTCCAGGGGATCCAATGTCCTTGTCTGGCCTCCGTGTACATTACATGCATGTTGTACACTTATATACATGCAGGCAAAACACACACACATATATATTATATATATGCAATTTTTTAAAAAACTTGCACTGTGGGACATCTGGCTACACAAACTTCCCTCAATAGGCCTTAGCATATAAGACAGAATGCATGAAGTATGAAATATTCAGTGGGGGAGGCCATGGGGTGGTACAGGTGGGGAAGGGAGTATAAAGATGATTACGATGTTTTGTAAGAAATTCACATAAATTCAATAAAATACGTTGAAAAGAATTAAGAACATCAAACAATTTTAAAAATCTCCAACATTCGCCTTCATGTGAATGGCTTATTCCAGCTAGCAGAATGTTTTCAAACTCTGTCCATGTTGCGTGTGGTATGTATCTGAATTTGTTTCTGTGGCTGAGTGATATTCCACAGTGTTTATTCCACATTGCATTTATCTTTGCACCCACTCATAGATGGAAGAATGCTGGACGGTTCCCACCTGTTGTCTGAGTAGTTTTGTTATGAATGGGGCACCTACATAGATATGCCCATCTTTACAAACAATCAAGTATTCATCAGAATGTATCCACATGATAGAACTCCTTCAAGTTCATGGACATGGATGGAACTCTTGAGAACTTTCCTCATTTTTCTTTTTTGCTAGGAAGTCCACCCTGTGCTGAATCCCTCTCAATTTTCAGGCCCAGCATCTGGCCTGGAATCTGGGCCAGAGGAGGCTGCTTAGAATGTTGAATGACTTGGCGGACTCCATTGTCTGATTTGCACCCCTTGTGCTTGAAAGGAAGAAGGAAATAAAGCTGCAACTCAGACTGTATTCATTATTAATCGATTTTTTGTCTGTTTTGTTTTCCTTTCCCGCTACATTATTTTCTGAGCCCAAGGATTATTTTGAATTTAATGCATTTCAAATATCTTGGCCTATTTTTTTTCAAGAATGTTGAAAATCTCTTGATTAATTTTTATAATTAACATTTGAAATTTGCAAAATAAGCAATTCTAAGAGCATTTCTAATATAATTTATATGTTGACAACTTAGAATATAATGGTTACCTCATTCCTTTAAAAACATTTGGTGGAATTTTTGTATGCCATAGTATTTGACCACCTCTCATTCAAAGTGTATACAGACGTTATTATAACAGCTGAAACTTTTATATTTTGTTCTTTCTTCCTTGAATTTAGACTTCCGTCCTACTTTCCTCACAGAACTCTACTTTAACTTATCAATATTTATTATGTAAAAACAATTTATTGACTACCTTGCCATTCCTTTTGGCAACAATTCACTTTAAATTTTTTTAGGTTTTGGGGCTGGAGAGATGAGATGGCTCAGCAGTTAAGACCACTCGCTACTCTTGCAGAGGACCCAAGCTGGGTTCCAGTACCCACATGGCAACTCACAACTGCCTGTAACTCAAGCTGTGGGGGGAATCTGATGCCCATTTCTGGCCACTGTGGCAACTGCATTCATGTGCACAGACCCCCTTCCCCTACACATAATTAAAAATAAAATATTTTTTAAAAATTAATTTTTATTTTGCCTGCATGTTTGTGAATGCGCCCATGTCATGCAATGACTCGGAGGTCAGAAGAGGGATTTGGATTCCCCTGGAACTGGAGTTGAGGATGGTTTGTAGCCACCATGTGGGTGCTGGGAACCAAACCCGGGTCCTCTGTAAGAGCAGCCAGTGCTCTTAACCACTGAGCCATCTCTCAAGCCCCATTTTTTTTTTTTTAAATCTAAGTTTTATTTTTCTGTGACTTTAAAAGTGGAATCCACTTGGGAGCAGAGGCAGGTGGATCTCTGCAAGATCAAGGCCAGCTTGGTCTACATAGCAAGTTCCAGGCCAGATGGGGGTACAGAGAAACTTGTCTCAAAAGGACCAAAAAATGAAAACAAAAAGAGTAGAGCCATTCCAACTACAATTGTTGGAAACCATTTTTGCCCTGTAGAACTGTCATCATTCAATGATCAGAGTCATTAATGCATAGTAAAATAACGTAATTAAACCACAATTTTATGATTATGATATTGCTATGCCATTTAATTTTTGAAAATTTTATGGGGAGGCATTTTAATGAAACAGAAACGTCAAAGTTTTCAATTTGTTCTCCTTGTTGCTAGAATGAAACAACATTCAGAATCTTTTTTTCTCTTCCTAGTCTTCATTTTAATACTTGCGGCAGAGTCCTTTTTCACACAGGAAGTTTTATGAGAATGAACATTACACAAATTTATCATCAAAATCTTTTAAAAATTAACCAGATGGTAATTTGATTAGACTCTTCATTTCTTAGTTTTTTAGGAGTATTTCTCTTCCTAGAAAAAGGTTTTAACAAGGGCTATGGATATACCTCAGTTGATAAAGTACTTGACTTGACTGACCTGAATTCAGTCTCCAGAACCCAGGTAAAAATGTTGGGTGTGGCTTGTAATGCCCTCACTGGGGAGGTGAAGACAGGACTCTTGGACCTCACTGGTTATGCACGCTAGCCTACTTGGTAAGCTCCAGACCAACGAGAGACCTTGCCTTAAAGGAGGTAGATGATATTTCTGAGGATGACACTCAAGGTTCTCTGTCATCTGTCCACACTGCTATGAGCACACACACATTTTGCATATATTTTAAAAATTTCAAACAATTCTAGAAAATGACAATTATATTTGTTACCTTTTTACTTAGAGGCATTAAGTTAACCTGACATATTTAGAAGATATTTAGAGAAAAATGCCAATTTAAATGATATTTTCTCCACATAATGTTTTCAATAAAATAATTTGAGGTGTCTTTAAGACTCATATAGTTTTTTAGTTTATGAACTATTCCACATAAAATGATTGCTTAACATGTCCCCGTATCACATGAATTTTTCACATTAGATTGACCACTTCTTCCTCTTCCTCCTCCTCTTTCTGCCCCTCCTCCCTTTTTTCTTCTTCTTTCTTTTCTTCTTCTTTCCCAACTTCCTTCGTTTTTTTCTTCTTCAATTTGTTTTTTGTATGAGGTCTTCCTGTGTAATCCACGCTGGCCTGCTGGGGTTGTAGGCATGCTCATTCCAGATAAGATTTACCTTCATTAAGAAAGTCCAACTTTAAGCTGGGTGTGGTGGTACACACCTTTAGTCCCAGCACTCCTGAGGCAGAAGCAGGAGGATTTTTGCAAGACCCAGGCCAGTCTGGGACAATCTACACAGGGAGTTCTAGGCTAGCTGGGGCTGCATGGTGAGACCCTGTCCCAAAACAAACAAAAAGAAAGTCCACGTTTATATTTTAATTAAAAATAAACTTTGTCATGCACACGCTTTTGATAATCTTACTTTCAAATTCTAATTCTAAGACGAAGCAGTGAACCCTCCTTGGGCATCTGCACCTAGTTATGAAAGGTGCCTTTGCTGTGACTGCTCTTTCCTCCCTTCCAAAGCGCTCTTGGCTTTCCTATTTGCTCTCCCTCAGGAGCAGTACTTTTTAATACTGTCATTGTCTGGACAGGGTCTCCTTTATATCCTAAGCTGGCCTCTAATGTGCCACCTCCTGCCTCCGCCTCTGGAATGCTGGGATTGCAGGGCAGGCATGTGATACCACCCTAGGCTTGCTCAGTTTTTGAAAACAGTGGGAAGGTGGAAAAGACAAAGGTGTTACATAACAATTGTCCTCTCACTACTTTACCCTAAAGCATCTGAAAGGAGCACCCCATCTGGACAGATAGTATTTCTTGTGCGCTGTGGTGTTTTCAGCAGTGGGGGTAGTGCAGGGAGACACATGCCCTTGAGGACCGCAGATGCCTTCCCCAGCAAGGATACTGCGAATTATGGCTTTGACAGCTGTGTCTGCAAGGAGGCTGACTGCACCTCAGGACAGTGCACCCTTGCGAGGTTCATGATGATGAGAACTGTCTCTGCCTGGTGCAGAGGCAGAAGAGAGGACCAGTAGGAAGTCTCAACCACACCTTCAGTAGGCACATTTCCAAAGCAAGTATGAAAACTAAAGATCAGAAAATACATTCTCTGAAAAATACCCAAACAACATTCCTGTGAGTATCTTCTGGGGTGCCCATGTGACAGCTCAAAGGTCACTGTCTTAAATTTCCATATGTTCTCACATGCTGATATTTATGATACAGTGGAAAAATCCCTTACTTTCATGTTGCAGCTTTTTCTGAACTACTGAGCTCCTGGAACCAGATTGCACAGCTGTGTGTGAGAGACACCTCATTCGTTCATTTAAAAAATGTGTTCTTTCAGAAAATATATGTTCAATACCTACCACTTGGAAGGCATGTTGGCTAAGCTAAAGATGATGACCAAATAAAATAAAGAGCTTGTATTGGGCAAAACTGGGAAGCCTTTACACAGATAACTACAGCATCGTTAGAAAACATTGGTACACATACAGAGTTCAGAGGCAGAAACAATTGCCTGGGATCAGAAGAACCAGGTCCCAGTGATGGGCACTTGTGAGAACACAAACCCAGCACCCCCAGAAACACAACACAAAACCCCGCGGTTCCGATCTTACTATTTGAAAGACAGCACCTCATTTAAAGCTTGCAGTTGACATGATCATACTTCTACTTATGAGCATTTGGATAGAAACCCTTTAAAACGAGTTAGCCCATTTCCTACCCAAGGCCTAGATGGAATCATGCTTTATTTTATTTCATTTTTTCCCATGTCCGGAGCATACCCATAGCATGGCTGTCAGTTCCATATTTATAGGGGAATGCTTTCAGATCAATCTTTCCTCGCGGACTTGAGAACACATTAACTTTATTTCGTGAACTCCAATTCAACCAAAAAAGAAAAAAAAAACCCTCTCTGATGCTGACTCAGCACACAAAGCTACATTTTATACCTGTCATGCCACATATAGATTTTTATAAGGTGAACAATGGTTGTATTTAAGTACTGATGGAGCAATCTTGAGGCCTTCTGGCAGTATCCTTTGGAAACTGAACCCATAAATTTTATTAGTATTAAATGTTTCTAATGGGAGCTGACAAATAGTTGAATGGGATAGCTTTTTCTCTACACTTGGCAAAGAGAGAGGGAAGAAAAGTCCCCATTACACAATGAGAAACGCATTAATGCTCAAGTTCATTCATCTCAATTTTGCACAAATATAATTTAAGACCTTTTACAACTGTTGGTGAAATTACTGTGTGCTTCAGGGAAGTTACAAAAATTTTATGGACCTAATAAAATTGTCATTTTAATACCATTATGGGGTGCTGGGAAAACATAGATATTTGTAACACCCATATCCCTGTGCCAAACAGAGAAAGGAGATACAAGTTTGATTGGTGATAAATGCTGAACAGGGCTAAAACCCAAGTTTGTTTGATAATAAAAACCTCTCTGCTGTGTTTGGTATCAAATTAAGTTGGGTGTACAGTGAGGCATGTTAACTGAATTGGCCATAGTGGAAGAGATAAACACAGATAAGCAGGACCTATAAATTAAGCCTTTGTTGAAATAATCATGCATTATCTTCAGATACATTTCAAAATCATTTCCAGTCCAATATTTCTTTCTCACTCAATTTTTGCTTCAAAATTATGTATGCCCAATGTCCTTTCTCTGCTCTCCCTTTTAGTATGCAACCAAAAATAATCCCTTGATGGTCTTTCATTAAACTAAAAGCTTTTGGAAAAAAAAATCTAGTAAGAAAAGCAGCCACTTTTGAAATCCAAGGCCAAAATAAACAGCCTTGCTTTGCATCAACACTGCTAATGATGTCAGAGGCAAAAAAAAAATATTAGGATTGTTAAAGACTGAAATCTTGAGACTGGAATTCAGAATTTCCAGAGGTCCCATAGAAGAAACTGTGGTTCTTTCCATGTGATCAGAGACCCACTAAAAGAGTCTGTGGATCTTACGTTCAGATCTTCCAGAGAACTTGTCATTCAACTCCTCTGTTACTGAGCCTCAGCAGTACATAGGCATACCCTTTTCACACCATGGAAGGACTCTGCAGATGAGTTCCCAAGAGTCTACCTCTCCTCCAAAGAATTAGCTTGATTAAACCTGCTAATTCCATTGCCTTTCAAAGCAATTGGTTTAGGAATGGGCCTGGGACCCACAGCTGGCCCTTTCTCTGTTTACTGCCTGTTGGGAAGAAACAGAGGACAGAGATTCTTTTACCCACCCGTTGTGGCTCATAATCTTTGCTTTAATTTTTGATACTATAAGTGTAATTAGACCTCCATAGCAGGACCTGGATTTGAATCAAATGTAATCACTGAAAGCATTCTTTAGGGGCTGTTAGCTGCCATGTAGGTTCTGGTAATTGAACCCGGCTCATCTGCAAGAGCATCCAGTGCTTTTAACAGCTGAGTTATCTCTCCAGCCCCAAGGATGGATGACTTTCTGGGGCTGAGGTTTTGTTCCGAATTTTCCAGTCATGATCACAGATCACAGAACTAAGCCAGAAAGCTACCTCGATAGATGTCATCATCATCATGATGAGGTCTTATTGTATTCTAGACAATACGGAACACTTTGCAGAAGGATCTCATTTCATGAGGAAGGGCATGAGTTTGGTTCTTGAATGAATTGATACAATATACATTATATATAGAAATGTCACATGAATTTAAGGCTATTTGAATCACTGAGTATTTTAAAAGTCCTTTAAATCAGCTCCAGGACATAAGAACTCTACCCTCAGGAGCTGGAGAGATGGCTCAGTGGTTAAGAGCTCTAGCTGCTTTTGCAGAGGACCCAGGTTCAGTTCCTAGCACCCACATGGTGGCTAACAACCCTCTGTAACTCCAGTTCCAGGGCATCTGACGTCCTCTTCTGACCTCTATGGGCATTGTACAACCTGGGTGCACTTACACACATGCAGGCAATGCACTCGTACATATAAAATAAAAATAATAATATTTAAAAAAAGAAAGTCATCCATCCTCACAAGGTTATCTGGAACTGGTTACTAAGCAGAGGCATGCATGGACATTTTTGTGGAGGGGTGTTTTCTTTTAATAAACATTTTGGGTTTTGAGACGTTTGGTTTAGGGTCTGCTTATCAGTACACTCATAATGATAAATCATCATCATGATGAGGTCTTATTGTATTCTAGACAATACGGAGCACTTTGCAGAAGGATCTCATTTCATTGTCTAGGGTTTAGTGCTCTCACTTTTCAGCTCAGTCCCTGGGACCACGTAAGTCCTTAAAAATCATGAAGTGCTCTCACTTCACACACTGTAACTTCTTTTGGATTGGGTTTAAGGCAGAGCTCATTATTAGGCTGATAAAAGGACTTTTTGTTTTGGTGTCAGGTTCCCAGGTCAGCCTAAAACTTGCTGTGTAGCCCAGGCTGGCCTTGAACCCACAGATCCTCTTGATTCAGTCTCCTGAGTGCTGGGATTACAGGCATGGCTATACTCCTCTTCTTCAACTGAAGCTTGCTTTGTTGGCAGGGCCTGAGAGGGTTCACTTTGGCTTTCCACGGAAGTAGTAAACCCCATGTCTTTTCACAACAGTACTGCTCAACCCAGAGCAGCTTAGGTTGGAAATCTGAGGGGGCTGATGCACTTTGATCCAAACTGGATTTGTTTTTTTTGCCTCACGAGTTTTCAGTTTTAGGTTTCATTTCTATGTTACTTTCAATGTGGAAAAGCGTAATTTCATTTTAAGGAAAAGAAAACAATTACTTTTAATAAAAATCTTTATGGATGAGATTTGGCGAGCTGTTCAGACAAACAAATGACTGGCAAAACAATATTGTGGTGAGTTAAGGGTAAAGGGCTCAGAAATACAGATTATATTTCCTTGGATACACTCAAGGGCTTCCAAAATGAATGGGGAAATATCCTTGGACTATGTGTGTTTCAAACTTTGTTTTTATTTCTCTTTTGCACTCTGTTGATTTCATTTTCTCCTACAAAACACTTTCTAGGGTGACCTCATCTCTCGTGGTCAGCATGCTGTCAGGCCGGGTTGTCATTAATCCTGGTGCATTCTGGGTGGCCCAACATTATATCAGCCATGTTCCCTCTCTTACAAACTGAACTTTCCTTTCTATTTATCTTTCAATATGGGGAAATCATAAACCTACAAACACAATTCAAAGTCTGGGTGAAGTTTTCGGCCTTTCAAAGTTTACCATCATGTCATGGAGACGAATATGTGAGGTTGCTTATTGAAAACAAATAAATCTTCTGTATTTTAACTCAGAAAATACTAGTCTGAATGTGACTGTTGCAGGGGGATCCATAAATCAAGATTTGAAGAGTCTTAGAAGGTATTTTTGAAAGGCTTCTTGCCCATTTCCAAACCTCAGACATGTCTCAATATAAAGCATTACAGAAAAACATTATACTCTAATTTCTTAAATAAATATTCTTCAACATGTTCTAGAAAAATGTCCCTGTGTTTTTCCTCTATGGAGATTTCACAAAACTGACTAAATTTTATTTGTAGAAATTTAAGTTTATGTTCCTTTTTCCTGTCTTTGGAGAAGACAGATTCTGGCATACAGGACTGGTACCCATGCCCACTCTTGTTCTAACCTCACCCTACCTTGGTTGTTGAAGTTTGTCAAATATTTCATGCTTTCCAAAGATAACAGTGTTGACAGTGTGTCCCAAGATTCCTCCTGCTTCATCTCTAAGCAGTGTAGCCTCCACTGTCACTGAACTATCTGAAATCCTTTAAGTCACAGGACATTACATGATAAGGAAAAGCAATTCAGCTTCCTTGGTGAGAGCGAAACCAACAGAGCCATCATTTGGTCGCTGCTTTGAGAGCTTTAAGTTTGGTTGGGCTGTGAGTCTCACCTGCTGACTGAATGAAGGGATCTGCAAGCCCTCTCCCCAAAGACTACTGTAGGTGTAGACAAACTGATACGTATGCATATATACATGCACGCACAGCAACACACGAAATCTGGAATCCAACTCAAAATATGTAATCATCAAACCTTCATGCTTGAAAAGCTGCTTAGCTTCAGGTAAGAACTGTGAGGATCTGTGACAGGCTTGCTGTGAGCTGCCCACATTCTGTTCCCTCCATCTGCCGGCTGAATCTATACAGACTTCCTGTAGGTACAGGCAGGATGTGATGCTTTGAATGAGCGTGTTCCCCAGAGTCTCCAAGTATATGAACATTTTTGTCCCCAGTTGGTGGTGCTGTTTTGGAAGGTCTTGGTGTGGAGGAAGCATATCCCTGGGGTGGGCTTAGAGAGTTCTTAAGCCTTTTATAAGTTCCCTCGGTGGTCACAGTGTTTTATCATAACAACAGAACAACTAATACATGGACCATGGAGCATGTAGGTTCACTGTTGCGTTGAAGGAATGCCACCTGATTTGGCATGGTGGGCGGTACTCATGTTAAGCATCGTGAATGTGGTGCCGTGTCGCCCACATCTCTGCTAGACTGAGGTAGTTCTCATGGTTACAGGAAGCAGTTATGTGTAACACTGTATGGTTAGCTTTGGAGCATATTCAGATATAAGATATATGACAGCTCTAGTCTACACAGGGAGAAAAATGCATAGTTCCTATATTTTCACAGAAAAGTCAGACTATGAAGCTTATTATGACAAATGGTGTTGCGTATGGTAATCATTTCCATATTCCTTAAACAAAATAAAAGCTATAATAAAGAATAAACAGAGGAATCAAAATGGCACACTAAAATTTTTCTTACCACCAAAGAAAGTATTAACAGAGGAACAAAAATATTAGAAACGTATGAAAACAGAGTAAAATGGTAAATGTGAGTCTAAGCATGTTACTCAGCACACTAAGCATATTCATTCTAAATATAAACACATCTGGCAACAAATCCATAAGACAAAACGAAAGCATCAGAATTTGAAGGAGAGAGAACATAAGCAGTGGCTGGAGTTTTTCAATACCTTATTGTTCTAGTTTGCCTTCAACTGCTGTGACAAAACATTCTGACCAATGTCTACTTGGGGAGGAAAAGGGTTTAATTGTCTTACATCTCCTGGGTCACAGTTTATCACTGAGGGAGCCAAGGTAGGAACTCAAGGCAGAAACCTGGAGGCAGGAGCTGAAGCACAGACCATGGATGAACACTGCTTACTGGCTTGTTCCCCTGGCCAGTGCTCAGCCTGCTTTCTTAGAAAATACAGGACCACCCACCCAGGGGTGGCATTGCCCACAGTGGGCTGGGCCCTCCCACATCACTCAGCAATCAGGAAAATGCCCCAGAGACATGGTCACAGGCCAGCCCAATGGACGCACTTCCCCAAATTGAGGCGCCCTCTACCCAGGTGTGTCAAGTTGACAACCAAAGCTACCTCGTACACCTACTTAAAAAATTTGACTGGGAAGTTAGGTCAGCACTTGGGAAATAGAGGCAGGAAGATCAAGAGTTTAAGGTCATCTTCAGCTACATGATGAGTTTGAGGCCAGATTGTTTTTTAGAAGACTGTGAAAAAACCAAAACAGAAACTAATGCTAGGGGCTGGGACTATAGCTCTGTGGTAGAGCATGTGTTTAACATGTATAAGGCCCTGGTTTCAGACCTCAGTACCAAATAATAAAAATCAATTGATAGAACAACTCGACAAAAGTTCATCAAACATACAAGAAAGTTACAATTCACTTTCAACCAGATCGCCATCTGTTTTTTTTTTTTTAATTTTTAAAACTTTTTAGCATCTGTTTTAAAGGAAACACTAGACAATAGCTACAAACCCACCTTTTTTATCCCCAAGTAGAACCCACCAAATTGGATGGGGATTTCTTACCCACTTCCCACATCTATGAGGGATTTACCAGCAGGAATTTTTGTAAAAATAGATGGAATTGTCCCAAAAGTTGTAGAGAAAAAAGAAGAATTTACAGGAATTACTATACCTGATAATGTGGCATTGGTTCAAGGATATCACTTAATAACTGATAAACAGAAATAAATCATTTCATTAAAGGATAATTGACAGTCAACAAAGAAATCAAAACAATCAATGGGGAGGGGCGAGTCTTTTCAATGAGGGTGTTGGGATACCTGCATATCCACATGCAAGAAACTTCATACTACATGCAAATTTGACTCACAGTAGATTGTAGAGCAAATTGCAAGAGCTAAAACTATACAAACTGCTGAGGGAAATTATAGAAGACAATTCTGTGACCTTGAGTAGGCAGATTATTCTTATGACCCCCAAAGCATGGTTCATCAAAAGTTGAAAAATTGTATCAAAATTTAAAATATTTGCATTACAAAAGATATCACTAAGACAATGGAAAACAAGTTAAAGGTTGGGGGGAAACATTCACACGCTATTTTGTGGATAAAGGACTTGTATGCATAATACAGAGTATTCAGTGGTACATGCCTGTAATTTCAAAACTCGAGAGGTGGAGGCAGGAGGTTGTGATTTTGAGGCCAACCTGATCTACAGAGTAAAGCCAGTGTGGACTATATTGACTGTATCAAAAACATACAAGTAGGCAAACAAAAAATATACAAACTCTTGTAATCTGATAAAAAGAAGACAACATAATTAAGAAAATACATAAGTAGACATTTTGCAAGATAAAATATCAAGTTGCTAATAATATTCATAAAAACGTTCAGTGAGTGTAGTTGGAATGGGAAATGGAAATTAAAGTCAAAATTATATTCCTCTACATACCCACTAGAATGGCAATAAACAGATCATACCACGTATTCTACTTCTACTCTGTTGCCGTGACAAATACATGACCAAAAGCAACCTAGGGGAAGAAGGGGCTTATTTCAGTTTACAGTTCACAGTTCATCATTAAGGGATATCAGGGCAGGAACTTGGGGAAACACACCGTGCACACACCATACATACACACACACACACACACACACACACACACACACACACACACAAAGGAACGCAGCTCACTGGCTTGCTCACAGGCTCATGCTCAGCTAATTTCTGATACAGGCCAGGACCACCTGCCCAGGGAATGGTGCCACCCACAATGGGCTGATCCTCCTATATCAATTAACAATCAAGAAAATTCTTCACAGACAAGACCACAGGCCAATCTGATTGGGAAATTTCTCAGTGGAAGCTCTTCTCTTAGGTGACTCTGGTCTGTGTCAAGTTGGTGATTAAAACTAACTAGGACACTAAGTATGGTGATAAAGCTGAGAGACCTGAACCATCCTGCCTTCTTGTTGGACATAGATAATGGTCTGACCATTTTGGAGAAAAGTGTGGAGTATCTGGTCCTGGAGAGATGATTCTGTAGTTAAGAGCACTGGCTGCTCTTCCAGAGGTCCTGGGTTCATTTCCTAGCACCCACATGGCAGCTAAAAACCATTCATAATTCCAGTTCCAGGGGACCCAGCACCCTGTTTTGGCCTGCACGGGCTTTGCATGACATGGTGCATTTACACACATGTGTAAAATGATCATACACATAAAAATAAAGAAAAAAAGTATAGTAGTGTCTTAAGAAGTTAATAATGAACTTCCATGAGTCAACAGTTCACCTGTAGGAACCTAAGAAAGTAAATACATGTGTTCTTACAAGGTTATATACATGAATACTTATAACTAAAAAAAA
>NW_008359963.1:4143996-4150550 GCF_000622305.1 Nannospalax galili | reverse complement strand
GTATAGATATCTTAGAGTTCTTTTCAGCAATAAATAGGAAAAGAAAAACTGATTCACATTTAACATGGATGCAAATAGCTACATGTTGTATGATTCCTTTAATATGAAATATTAAGAAATAGAAAATTTGTAGACATGATGCAGATCAGTGATTGCCTAGGGCAGACATGGGTAGTAAAAAGGAACTACAAATGGGCACATGAGTGTTCTTTCTGGAATGTTCTAAAACTAGAATGTGGTGTTGTTCATTGTACAACTCCACAAATTTGATTAAGAAATCTTTGAATTAGCCAGGAATGATGGCATGCCCATGTCATCTCAGCTAACTGGGAAGCTGAAGAAGGAAGTTCATTTTGAGCTCAGGAGTTCAAGGTCAGCTTGAGCAACATGGCAAGACTCCTTTTCAAAAACAAACAAAAATCCTTGAAGTGTAATGATAAAGAATTTGGTATATAACTTATCTCTAACAAAATTGTTAAAGTAAAAATATCTTGTTATTGCATACAACATTCACAGTGCATTACAAAAGATTAAATAAGACAAAAGTCCCTGTCTTCATGTAGATTACAGTTACCAGTTATGGAGAGCCCATGCAGGATTTGAGCTATGCACAGGATTTGAGCCCATGCAGGATTTGAGCAAATGCACTGTCTGCATTTGAAGTTTCAGAAACAAAAAATGGTGTTATATTTACTGTATACTAAGAATCCCTATTTTCGTGGAGCTTACACACTGTTGTAGGGGCCTTGGGGAAAGTGAAAAAAAAAATAAAGACATTTTATATATATTTGTATATGTTTTATATATGATTGTATACATTTTGAGGGTAAGGACTATTAATAAAATTGAGTTATAACAAATTCATAAAACTTAACAAAAGATTAAAAATGTATAAAAGACTTTAATTACAATTTCTCCAAAGAACACATACAAGTGGTTAACGAGAACATTAAGAGATGCCTAGCCACTGGGAAATTCAAATGAGTGCAAAGAGCTAGCATGCCATACCCAGAAGAATGGAACCTCTCTACACTGTTTTAGATTGTTAAATGGGCACAATCACTATGGAAACTGTATACCAAAAATTAAATATAGAGCTTGTGAAATGGCTCAGCTGGTAAATGTGCTTGCCAATGGCCTGAGTTCCATCCCCAGGACCCCAATAATGGAAAAAGAGAACCAACTCCCTGCAAGTTGTCTTTTGACCTTCACACATATGCTATGGGCATGTATACACACACACACACACACACACACACACTAAATAAATATAATTAAAAAATTTTAAATTAAATACGAAACCACTATATGATCTAGCAATTGAATTTGTGAGCATACAACTGTATTAGTTACTGTTCTTCTTACAGTCACCAAAACCTGGCAGAAGCAACTTAAGGGAAGAGAGATTTATCTTGGCTCAAGGTTTGGGAGATACAGTCCATCATGGTGGGGAAGGCATCATCTCTGTTGACAGGAGCTTGAAGGATGGCTTGTTCACATCTTGGTGGATCAGGAACCAGAGAGAGTTCAGGCTGGAAGTGCAACCAGCCTATAACCTGAAAGCTCAGCTTCTATAGCCCTTGGTCTTGCAGCTTGGCCCCATGTCCAAAAGAGTCCACAGAGTCCCAGCACAGCTCTACTAGCTCATTTCACATTTAACCATAATATCTAAAATAACTGAAGCTGGATATTGAAATAGTATTTATATACCTATACTCATAGCGGTACTGGAATACTGAGCAAGATGTACAGAGGAACACTACACAGTGTTGGTTGAATTAGAAATCCTTTATTAATAGAGGTGGTCGGAGATGGGGCTAATGCCCAAAAGACTCTTGACCCTGAGGAGAAGCAGGGAAGTGTTTATAAAACTTAAAACCACAATTAAATCATTCCAGGGGCAAAGCCAATAACCATAGTTACATTAGATCACCATAGTTACACCAGACCAGGGGCAGGTCAGTTAACAAAAAGGTTTTCAGTTAACAAAAAGTTTCAGTTAGGCTGGGTGGGAGGATATGTTACCTGGACATGCTACCTGGATGCTTATGTTTCTGTTGTAGAAACAGTATACTCCCTGAAACTGCCTGCATGAGATGCTCTGCCTGGCTGGCTGCAGTGGGAATGGCTGGGCAAAAACACCGGGTAAAGCCAAAGTCAGCTAGAGCAAAATGGAGTCAGTTTGACCATTTTGGTATTATTTGTAAAACTAAACCAGGGAAGAAGCACTAGTGTTCATTGAAAGAATGAATAGATTCAGAAAAAAAAATTGTTATCCCCACTCAATGGAATATTCTGCAGCCGTAAAGACTTTATGCTCAGTGAAACAGGCCAGGCCCAGTGGCTATAAACTGTGTGATTTCATTTATGTTAGGTACTTAGAAAAGTCAGAATCACACACAGAGGCTGTGGAGAAGGGAGAATGGGAATTTGCTGTTTAATGAGTATAGAGTTTCTTTTTTACATGGTGCAAAGTGTTTTGAAGATGCAGGGTACAATAGTGATGGTTGCACATTATGCATGCATCCAGTTAGGGATATATGTAAGTTAACACAATATATTCAACATACTTTAAATGGTTAAGATGGTACATTTTATGTACATAATAAAATTGTAAAAAAATAACTCAGTTAAAAGAAAGGACAATGGAACTGGAGAGAAGGGGGCAATTATGTAAAGAAATTAATGGAGGCTCTTCTATGTAGTAATGTTTGATTAGAGAGACCTGGAAGAAAGGAGAGCCATGCAGATGTCTTGGGAACAAACCCTCCAAGCAGAGGAAACTGAGTCAAAGACATGGTTAGCCTCTGTCGTGGTTTGAATGTGAAATGTGCCCCACAGCCTTTCATGTCTGACCACTTGGTCCTGGTTGGTTGATTCTGTTTCCAAAGGTTATGAAATCTTTTAGGGGGTGGACCCATGCTGGAGGAAGTGGATTACTGGGACAGAACTTGAGGTTTTTCTAGCTTGGCCTCCACTTCCGGTCTACTTTCTAGGTCCTGACAGTATATGCTGTATGACCAGCTACCTTGTGCTCCCTCCGCCAGGCCTTCCCCACCATGATGGACTGTATCTCCTTGAATGGAAGCCAAAATAAACCCTTCCTCTCTTAAGTTGCTACTGATCAGGTATTTGATCGTAGCAATGAGAAAAGTCACGGATGCAGCCTCCTTGAGGACCAGCAAGACCAGGGAAATGGGGTGGGTAGAGCACAGGACACAAGGCCAGTGAGGGAGGTGCAACCAGACACTTTAAAGCCTTAAAACACATTATAGAACTTCAGCGTTTACTCCTGAGGAGTTTAGAAGTCTTAGGCAGAGAAGGAGAGTGTTTATCATGTTCTCTTGACACGTTCTGGTGCCTGGAGGAGGCTGGACTGGAGCCTGCACAGCAGGGAGCCAAGAGTGCATTAAGAGGCTGCGGCAATCAAGAGAGACGTGTCAGTGGCTAGGATATGGGCTGTGGCAGCGTCCATAACGAAGCGGTCGTCTGACCACAGAACAGGAGGCTATGCCTGATGATGGACTGGATGTAAAAGAGAGAGAAAGCAAGGAGAAGCTCAGAAGTTTTAGTTGGGACAGTTGGACTCAATTTTGAAGCAAATGTATTTCAGAGGAGCAACACTTTAGCCCGACTGAAGGTAAGATGCTGTGGAAATTAACTGTGAGGGTCTTGATAGACTATAATGTCAGAATGAAATAACTTAAAAATAGCCTATTATTATGTGACTATAAATGTCCTCCACAGGCTCATGTATTCAAACTTGGTCTCCAGCTGGTGGAACTATTTTGTGAAGTCCTGGAAACCTTAGGAGGGACGGCCTACTTGGAGGATATAGGCCAGTGAGGGACCACCTTTGAAGGTTGTACCCGGTCCCCAGTCGGCCCCCCAGCTGCCCTGTCCGGTTGGTCTTGAGCGAGCTGCATCTCCTTCCACGTGCTCGCTCCACCGTGACGTTCTGACTTACCACAGAACCAGAATCAGCAGAGCCAAGGGCTTTAAAAAGGACTCAACTCTCTGGAGCTCTGAGCCAAAATAAGTAATTCTCTTAAGTTCTCTCCAGCATTCTGGTCACAGCTACACAAAAGCTGCTAAGGGTACAGTAACGTGTGTTTTCGATGGCAGCCTGCGCTCTGCGCTCAAGCTTCTGACCCTCTGAAGACGGCAACTGCCATGTATTCGGGGTTCGTCCCAGGAGCTTCCTCTCCACCAGGTGGCAGCACTGGAGCGCAAATTTTTTCCCCCCGTGCAGAGTCCCCTGGCCTAATGAATATAAATGGAAAACTTGAGGGGCCTTTTTCAAGAGTCAGACTTGGAGTCTCCCGTCTATCTCCCCTCCCCTGCTTGTAGGCACCTCCCACCCTTCCCAACAATCAGCCTTCTGGACTATAATGGAAGCTTTTAACGTTATAATCTCTGCTCACATTATTCACCCGTTGCATCTAGGCCCAGGAAGCCATTTCCTGGAGTCCTCTTTTAAAAATTTGTGTTCATTAACCGCACTAATGCATTCTTTTGGGAACCACAGTTTAATAAATTTCATAGCGCATGACCAGTGGACTTAATGAATATTAGTCACTCGGAGCAATTTTTGTTTATTCAGCTTCTCTTTCCTCGCCTCCCTTCTCTGACTCCAGACCTCAGGATCTGTGTGGAATGATAATATGCCGAGAGAGCTGGCTGACCACAGAAGACTGAAAACAAAGAGTAAAAGGATCTTTCTGAGCTCACACCTGTTTTAAGATTTGTTATCCTTAAAACGAAAAGCTGTAGGGATTCACTGGGCTCTTTCCTTGTGACTCTCAGGGGACCTCGCTATTAAACCGCAGGGAGGAGCCAGCCTTCAGAGCACTTAAAAGTACTTATGTCAAATCCATCCCATTCTTCCGGCCTCCAATCCTCAGACCAGCCACCATTCCCAGGGGCTGGAGCACATTACAAGGCCCTCACTTCGTATGAATGGGCACAAACAGACTTTTTCACCATTTCGATAGGTCTACATTTGCAGACACATCCTGTAGGCTGCCTGAAACAGCCTTAATTTCAATTTACTGTCTCCCCTAGGACTTTGCCATTCTGTGGAAAGTCAAAAAACTTAGTGGTCGTTTCTTCTACCTGACCTCTCACCCCAGCCTCTTTCTGCCCTCCTCCTTTTTCAAGGAACATGCTGGAAGGGAGACAGTTTCACTCAAGATGAATGGAATGACTTTTTGATGCTTCTAACAGGGCCTATGATCTTGTAGTTTTTAAACAATAATGATCAAGTTAGACCAGATTACTACATTTGGAAAGAGTTCAAAGTTGGTGTGCAAAGCTCAGTAAATACCAGCATGGGTCCCCAGAAATATGATTACACAAGAGAACATGAAGTTATAACCATGAAATTTTACGTTGTCATTTTTTTTGTATTCTGCTGGACTTTTATCTTTGTGTTATGAAAAATTTCATATATAAAAGCAAAGCCATTTGCATAGTACACCCCAAGTACCTAGTGTCCACCATAAGCATGTGATCCATCATGTTTTCTCCAATTTTCTTCCCATACATACACATCTGCTTCACTTGGAGATTTAAAAGCAAAGTACAGAACAATTAGGTCCTCTGCCCTATAAACAGTCCTACATACATTGCTAACAGAAAAATTTTTATCTTCATGATAATCATGCAAATATGATAAATCGAAGAAACCAATGATAGTTCTTTAAAGTCATGTGATATCCAACCTAGATTTCTTTTTATATGGTTCTCTGAAATATAAGAAGTATTGCTAAGCATTATTATATTTCTCTAATTCCCAGTGTGCTTTACATTTACTTATTCACTTACTTATTTACTGATTGATTGACTGATTGTGTATGTATGTGTTTGGATGTGTTTGGATGCATGGATGCCAAGGCCCATATGTGGAGGTTAGAAGATAACTTGCCAGGAATTGATTCTTGCAGGAGTTGGTCCTGGGGGTTGAACTCAAGTCTTTAGACTTCGTGGCAAGTGTCTCTACCTGTTGAGCCATGTGACCGACCTCAATGTGACTTTGTGTTGAGCTGTATTTGTGCAAAGCTCCTTCCTTGCATTCACTCTTCTGTCTTTAAGGATCCTTTGTTCTACAAACAAGCCCTCCTCCTTCCTCTCCTCCCTCCCCTTCCTCCTCTACCTCCTCTTCTTCCTCCTCAATTTTACTCTGAAAATTTGTAGAAATATCAGGGACTATATATTTGACTGATTGCTTCCTCCTGGGGCTGTTGACCTCATTCTAGTGTTGTTTAGGGCTGTTTCTGGTAGAGGAACACCTTGGCTGAGTTCTCTTGAAGTGAAAAAGTAACAAACAGATCAGTTGATTAGAATATTGAGAATGGCTCAGTGGTTAAGAGCACTGACTGCTCTTGAAGAGGATCTGGGTTCAATTCCTAACACCCACATGGTGGCTAACAACCATATGCAGTTCCAGTTTCAGGAGATCTGACACCTTCTTCTGACCTCCACGGGCATTGCATGGCACAGGTGTACTTACATACATGCAGGCAATATACTCATACAAACAAATAAAGTAAAAA
>NW_008359963.1:4133990-4138767 GCF_000622305.1 Nannospalax galili | reverse complement strand
TGCAGTTCCAGTTTCAGGAGATCTGGCACCTTCTTCTGACCTCCACGGGCATTGCATGGCACAGGTGTACTTACATACATGCAGGCAATATACTCATACAAACAAATAAAGTAAAAATAATATATAAACTAAAAAAAGAATATGGAGGGTGATTTTTTTTTTTTTAAATTTTCTATCTGGAGTTGGGTCTATGGTTAATTCATTCAACAAATACTATTATAATGTACCAAGCACTGCTTTGGAATTTGGGGAGCCGGTGAGTAAGGGTGTTGGGAATGCACCTAACTTAGAGCATAATAGGCCTCACCATGAAACTTTTAAAGAGTAATGAGTTTCAAAGCCCCACTTAAAGAGACACCTGTGCGGGGTTCTCCTAACACCCTTGTAAAGTCCATCAAGTTGTAAAACACTTGAGAGTGCAGAATAATCTGGAAGATGAAGTGGCAGGGACTATCCACAGGAATAAGACCAGAGCTCAGTAATGGAGAAGTCAGACTCATATCCTCTGGGACTTGAGGAGTCCGTTTCTTTGTTAAATTAATGCTGGATTCCAAACTCTGTCATAGATAGATCAGCAATGCCCAAAAGATTTAGGCAACTCCTGAACCAAATTAGTTAGTATGTGGATGTCAAGTTCTATTAACCTAAGTTCCCAAAGAAATTCACTAAGAGTCTTTTGATTTTTGAACCCCTTCACCAGAAACCAATAACACATTGAAACAAGAAAGGCATTTGAACAGTGTGTGTAGACTAAACACAACTGAAACAGAAGTTGCACAAAGCAAACTTATTTACCAGAGAGTAATATTCTGCTACTTTAGAAGCTGCTTGGTTTTATTCTTACTTCATTCTTCTATTTAAACACGTGTTACTTTGAACTTAGTAACTGAACTTTATGACTCATCCATGAGCTGTGACCCACTGATTGAGCTGCTGACTTTTAGACCAATACGATTGGCTGCCTTGGGGTCAGGAGCTGTCATGAGCTGGTGACTGAGATTTGCTTTAGTGCAAATCTAGCTTCCATGTCTTTGATATCTTACTGGAGAGATTGAGGGTGGTTTTCAGAAACTAAAACACAACATCAAGGTCCTTCTATTTATTTTTTTCTGGATGAAAGAATTGGCAAGGAAGATGGTGTATTAGTCACGTTTCTGTTACTGTGATAGAAACACTGACCAAAACAACTTATAGAATGAAGAATTTATTTGTGCTGACACTTCCAAGGGGCAAGAGATCATCATGACAGAGAGGCATGGCAGTAGAGGTAGCTGGAGGAGTGGAAGCTCTCACATCTTCAAGCAGGCACAGGAAGCAAGAGAGCGGCTTGAGATCCAGCAAGACTTAAGAACTCTCTAAGTCCACCCCCAGGGATGTACTTCTCCAGCATGGCCACACCTTCTAAGACCTCCCAAAACAGCGCCACCAACTGGGGACAAAATGTCCACATACTTGGAGCCTATGGGGGATATTTTCATTCAAACCACCACATACCCCACTTCTGGTACCAAGAGAGTACTTAAGCCTTGCCGGATCTCAAGTCGCTCTTGTTTCCTGTGCCTGCTTGAAGATGTGAGAGCTTAGCTTCCTCTCTTCCTCCAACCACCTCTGCCACCATGCCTCCCTGCCATGCTGGACTCATGCCCCTTTGGAACCATAAGCTGAACTAAACTCTTTCTTCTATAAGTTGCTTTGGTCAGTGTTTCTATCACAGCAACAGAAAAGTGAGTAATACAGATGGGGTGGGACAATAGAGACAAAGTAAGGTCCTTGGGATGGTCAAATATTTTGTTTTGGGAAAAGGACCAGAACATGTTAAATGGCCTATGTTCTGGGTATTTTTTCATTTTATCTGATACAATTCTCACAATAATAAGACAATGTAGACTTTATTGTCACTATCTATAAGAAAACTTGAGTTCATGGACTAGGTGGTAACTCAGTTGATAAAAATCCATGCCTTGTAACCATGAGGGCATGAGTTTAATTACCCTAGAACCAATGTGAAAAAACTCAGGTGGCTCACACTCACAATCCCAGCACTAGGAAAGTAGGGACAGATGGATCCCTGGGCTTGCTTACCACACAGCCTAGCCTACATGGTGAGCTCCAGGCCAATGAGAGGCTCTGTCTCAAGAAACAAGGTGGGATGGAGTCAGAGGAACAACATCTAAAGTTATCCTCTGGCCACTTCATGTACGTTCACACAGGTGCATCCCCCACATGTGCATCTGCACACATATGAACACATGTACACACAAAACCCTAAAACTTGGACTCCCAGAGACTGAATTGTTAAGCGATACCCTATTCTACTAATCAGGTCACCAGGGGTTAGGGACCCAGAGGCTGGAGCCAAACAGTCTTCACTTTGAATGTTTACTATGCCACTTAGTAATGCTTTCAGTAAGTGAGGAATGAGTAAGAAACACGTAAACATTTAGCTTCTTGTCGATGTAGAGCCTATGTTAACAGACACGATATTGTGTATATATGATACATTTCAAAATACATAAATATATATAAGGTACATATTTATAAGGTAAGATAGATAGGTAGATGTAAGGGATTTTTTTTAAAACTATTCTATCCTATGTGTATGTTTGTGTATGTGTGCATCTGGTGTATGTATATGCATCATACATGTGAAGGTGTCATCAGAGACCAGAAGAGGGTGCCAGATCCTTTGGAGCTGGTGCTATAGGTGGTTGTAAACTATGTGATATGCGTGCTCTGCAAGAACGGCAAGTACTCTTAAATTCTGAGCCGTCTTTCCAGCCCCCGTTTTTCAGATTAGCACTCAGAACAAGACAATATGTAAAAAGGACAGGTATTATCTACGTTTGTAAGCCTACAGCCTGTTAGCAACATTCAACTGTCCTATTTCCTATATCAGTAAACAAGAATGTGGTCAGAGCCTTGTATGCACCAGGCAATGTAGCAAAACTTGACAAACAAGTCAACATGCAAACTCAACATGTATCAGTCTCTACTGGGAGACCTGATGGAAGAGACGGTATTTCTGAGCATTCACTTGTGTTTCCTCATAACCAGGTTCCTTTTCAAAGCACATAGGCTTTGTTGTGGTGGTGGTGGTGCTGTTCTGAGGAGAATCTCACATTCATATATGTCATATAGAGAAGCAATTGTGATTGGTGCTTACAACACAACACTCATAGAAGGAGATAGGAGACAATCTCTACCCACTGACCATTTCAACTGGATCTGGAATAAACTAAAAAGCAAGCCACTGGGCACACCTATAAGAGATTTTCTTGGTCAGGTTATTTGATGTGGGAAGGTCTCCCTAAATGTGGACATCAGTTTTCAGTGGAAGCCCAGATGAAAGGAGGGCTGAGAGGAAAGCTTTTCTTTTTGCCTGCTTGCCTTTACTTTCCCTGGCAAGTCCATCTACCCTGTTGCTGTTGCTACTGCTGTTGCTATTGAGTTCCTTCACTGATGTTAGAACCAGCTTCTTCAGACCTCCAACAGGGACTAAAGGCCAGTGGCTCTCCAGGAATGGTACTTGCCTTCAGTGCATTTGGGACTGAGCAGTTACTGGGTTCTTGGCCTCTCCAATGTTATAACAGCCATTGTTGGACTACCCAGACCATATCATGTAGACTAGTCTAACAAATACCCTTCTGTTGGTTCTTCTAAGGAACCCTGAACCAGCATGCTATGTTACATCTCACACCTGCAAAAGACAAGGAAGAAAGTGCACTTATGATGTTTATGATGCCCCTCGGTGTCCCCATAGGGAAGCATTGAGACAGTGAGTCTTAGTCCTTCTGTTTGTTTTATATTATACCTTTATAGTTATGTTCCTTGTTTCTGTGACAAAATATCCAATTAAAAATGATTTAAAGAAGGAAGGGTCTATTCTGTGTTACCATTCATGGGGATATATCCCATCATGGCAGGGAAGGCACAGTGTCAGGAGTGAGTAGGCAGCTGGTCACATTGCCTTGACAGTTACCAAGCATCATATAAACAGGAAGTGCAGCCCGGCTATGAAATTCCAGCACCCAACTCCTAAAGTTTTCACAGCATTCCCAAATAGCACCACCAGCTGGGAACCAAGTGTTCAGACGCATGAGCCTGTGGGGGACACTTCACACTCAAACCACAGCAACTCTTATGTAATAACTTTAAACATCTATCAGGTATTAATTAAATCTTTTGAAACAGTTGGCCCAGGTGAAAGTAACCGTTAATTCTTTGTGTGAATAATAACGTGATAGATAGATAGATAGATAGATAGAAAGATGAGAGGTAGATAGGTAGATGATAGATAGGTGATATATAGATAGATGATTGATAGATGATAGGTAGATGATAGGTGATATATAGATAGATGATAGATGATGATGATAGATAGATAGATAGATAGATAGATAGATAGATAGATAGATAGAAACAGATACTAAAGTGCTTTGTTCTTGGATATTCACACACTCCCAGTGTTCTTCTGAAATATTTACCTTGAGTTTTCTCATTTATGAAATAATGTAAGTAATAAATTTAGTTTGCTTAGAAAAATAAAAAAAAAACTGCTGGGCATGGTGGTACATGCCTTTAATCCCAGCACTTGGGAGGCAGAGGCAGGCAGATGTCCGTGCGTTTGAGGCCAGCCTGGTCTACATAGTGAGTTCCAGGACAGCTGGGGCTACAGGGAGACCCTGTCTCAAAAAGACCCAAAAAATAAAAAATAAAAATAAATAAATAAAAAACTGTTGTAGCTGCCTTTGCTGTCTAGTACCATGATAGACTGAAA
>NW_008359963.1:4124624-4133789 GCF_000622305.1 Nannospalax galili | reverse complement strand
GTCTGTAGTGAAAAGATGCTTCTCCATTCAAGGGGGAGGTTTGGGAAGAATGTAATTTATGAGCCATTTATTAGCTTATTTAAGTTCTAGCTATAGTAAAATTGACTCTTTTTTTGTGTTTAAAATTTAATTATGTGTATGCGTGTCTGTGTCAAGGCATGTGCACATGTGTGCAGGTGACTACAGGGGCCACAGAGGGCATCAGATGTTGTGCTGCATAGCTTTAGTGTCAACTTGACACACCTGGGTTGAGGGAACCTCAATTGGGGAATTGCCTCTATTGGACTGGCCTGTGGCCATGTCTGAGGGGCATCTTCTTGATGAGTGATGTGGGAGGGCCCAGCCCACTGTGGGTGGTGCCACCCCTGGGCAGGTGGGCCTGTGTTGCATAAGAAAGCAGGCTGAGCAGGGGCCAGGGGAGCAAGCCAGTAAGCAGTGTTCCTCCATGGCCTGTGCTCCAGCTCCTGCCTCCAGGTTCCTGCCCTGAGTTCCTTTCTTGGGCTTCCGGAGGAACTGTGACCCGGGATATGTAAGACAAATAAATGCTTTCCTCCCCAAGTTGGTAGCGGTCAGAGTATTTTGTCACAGCAATGAAGAACAAACTAGGACAGTTGCCCTGGAGCTGAAATGACAAGTGGTTGTGAGCCACCCAGTGTGGGTGCTGAGAGCTGAACTCTGGTCCTCTGCAAGAGCAACAAGTGCTCTTAACTCTCCAGCCCCTAAAATGAACTCTTGCAGTGTTTGGTTTTATCTATGTTGGTATGTAATAAGAAGCATGTCTTCACCATCACAATAACACAGAAAAGTTCCACCAAGCCTGGAAAATTCCATCTGCTTCTCCTGTTAGCTGGCCCTACTGCTGCTTCTGTTGGCAAACACCGATCCGTTTCCATCTCCACCATTTTGTCTTTTCAGAGCTGGTACCCTTCTATGTCTGACTTTGGAACACAAGACATTTGAAGGTCATCCATGTGTTCCGTACATTAGTGTTCCATTCTTGTTCTTTTGAATAGCATCTCATTCTGTGAAAGTGCTATAAATGTTTATCTGTTTACCAGTAGAGGGATCATTTTCTTTTTTCAATAGTAGGTGATGCTGATGTAATAATCGAGTAAAAAGAAAAGAAGCAACTAGATAAGCAGGCCGAGGAAGGTAACTTGGTCATTTCTTTTGAAATTTCTCATTAGAGAAATTTAATTCACATTTTCTTTCCTCTCTCACAAGGAAAGTAATTTCCAAGTATGTGCACCACTTTTTCTTTTCTCGGTGTCTGTGAGGACCTTTGACAGAGGGTGCAATATTCACCTCGACCAAATCTGACCCCATGAGTCCAGTCCTCACATGGAAAAATCTATCTTCAGATTCTTGCTGATTCAAAATTGTAAGCCATGTTTACTTGTGAAGTTAATAAAATTTCCAAAGGAGAACCAAATATCCAGATGTTTCCATCCTTTAAAAAAAAAAAAAAAAACATTTGTCTCCTGCTGACAGTGTGTGTCTTCTAATAGCAAGCAGAATCATTCATCTTAAGCTGCTTACCCGACATTCATCCCCTAAACAAGTCACTGGCTCACTGAATGCCGGGAAGCTCAGCCCATTGCGTGTCTCATTAGCAACATAAAAAACTATTCCTGGGAAGAAATATTGACTGCTGACAAAAATGAATGACTGTCTGTCGTGTGGGAATGTGCTGTAGGGGCCAGCTAACCTCACGTCTTATCATGAAAGATTTCTTTCTGTGTGGAGGGCACCAGACCCGTGACTGCATCTTCCTCTGGGGTCCCTTGACATGAATGAGGTTCAGTCAGCCTTAGAAATGGGCTCATTAAAGGGTTATTTTGTACACCTGTTTGCAGCTGAAAATGTATCCTTCAATGGTGATAGTGTCACAGGGCTACGTGGGGGACCTGTCTAAGTCGTCTGGGGGCAAAGTTGGGATAGTGTAACTGCTCTGCCTTGGTAGTACAGTCCCTGAGTTCTCAACATTTCAACCATGCTACTGTGAAGAGGAGGTGGGGTGGCAGAGGATCACACCACATGGGGGGCAGAGGGGAAAATCAAAAGGGAAAGCGATGGTTTCTGCTCACTATATTCCTCACATATAGCTGTCCATCCAAATGGTCTTACAATTCATAATTAAAAAAAAATCTCTGTCCTTCCATGAAATAAAAGGTTAAAAAAAACTAGGAATTTATGGCCCCATCCCGAGCTTCAGTGCACATGAGGACGTTGATCTGTTCCATATGAAAACTGTCCAAGATACTTGGCATCAAATGCAGGCTGATTTGTAAAGTTGATTGTCCCGATAGCATATTTAGTGAGAAGCTGGACAGTGTAGTGCATTGGCATTTGTTTGAGCATCATCAGATGTCAGGTCTTCATGAGGAATGTTGAGAATCCCAGAACTGCAGTTTTATGCAGCTGAACGGGGATCTGGAGTGATGCAGGTGGAGAACAGCCTCTCCCTGGCTTGTGCCTGATTGTGGTGAGGGAGCGTGTGATCCTCACACACACAGCCTCACACACACTTGAAGGTGTCACTTCCTTCAGGTAGGGCTTCACTGGTGTTTACCAAAGCAGGTTTCACTAGCAAGGGCGTGTTCCTGCAGTACTGACTGAAAATTGAGGTGAGAGAAACATGATTGTAGCTATGTTTGCGATCTTCTTCAACATTGTCCTGGAACTCATTGTATCATATGCTCAATTAGAGATGGGTGAGGCTTAGCATATTGTAAGGCTCTGGCTTTTCAGAGGCAAAGGATTTGTCCTTCTCTTGAGTAGATATGGGATACTCAGGGTCACAGAAGTATGCCCCAGAGGAGGGAGTAATTAACCATCAAGGATGTCAGGTGTCCTGCTCTATAGCTCTGCCCTTATTCCCTTGAGGCAAAGTTTTTCGCTGAACTCAGACCTAGGCTGCCAGCCAGAAAGTCCTAGCCATCCTCTGTCCCTGTCTCCCCACAGCTATGGGGTTACTGATGTGTCCACCTAATTTTTTACATGGGTGCAGGGATATGAACTTGGCCCTGTGCTTGTATAGCAAGGGCTCTTACCCATCAAGCAATCTCCCCAGCCCCTAAAACCTACATTTCAGAGGAGTCAGTGTATTGTCTGTCCTCCTGCCAAGACTTGTACTGGATTTCCTCCTGACGTAGTCTTCTGATCCCTGCCCATATCCTCTCCTGCTCCAAAGCCCACTCTTTTGTGGCTCCATAACCCAATTGCCATTCAAGCTACCCAGCTTCATGACTTCTTTTTCATGGCTAGCCCACTTGTTGATTTCTTTGAGACATCATATGAAGCAGTAGTTAATAGTATGAGCTCTAAATTTTATTTTATTTTTTAGTATTTGGTTTTAATGTGTATGTGTATATGGCCTGCATGTATGCAAGTGAACCCATGTCCAATACCTGAGGAAGGCAGAAGAGGCCATCTGATCCCCTGGGTCTCAAGTTACAGTTGTTAGCTGCCATGTAGGTGCTGGGATTCAAACCTGGGTCTTCTGCAAGAACAGCCAGTGTTCTAAACTGCTGAGCCATCTCTCCAGCCCCCAGGCTCTAAATTTTAGGGGTGGGATTAGCTCTAAGGAGAGGAGAAAGCAGTGATGGGAAGCATGTTCAGGGGATTCATTCATTGGTAACATGTTGTATCTTAAACAAGTTTGATGGGTGTGTATTTTTAAGGCACAGTTCTTTACATCTTTCTGACTGACTAAATAATTTCATAAAATATTAGGAATCTGTCACTGGTCAAGTATGCTTCCTTGTTCAAGTAACTTTTTTATGTACCCATTACCTCATTATTAAGAAATAACAGAATTCATTTCACAGAGCACTGTGGCGATTAATAATATGAAGTAATACCTGCCAAGCCTTGACAACCGGCTTGACATACAGTTAGTGCTTCATAAATGTTAGTGATTGCCTTTAACTCTGCCTGCTGAATGCCCTGGAGGATTTTTGATGTGAGTTATATAAGTTAATACTTCATTGAATCCTGCCTGGATCTATAACTTTTGCTATCTTTCTTCTCTCTTGACAGCAGACACCATATGTTACCCTTTCTTCCATGCTCTATGGCACCCTAGTATGGTGCAGAGGCTATCTGAACAGGTTAATAAATACACACACAGAGTGATTTATGGGAACGATCCTTTTAAGGATTAGCTATATAAGACCCCATGTTTTTTCACTCATCTATGTCTGACCATCTACAGTAGAAACCTGTCCATGTCTGTTACTCTTCTCCTGTGATATGACCTATGAACAGCCACCTTGGATTGAGGTTGAAATATATGAAACGGCAAAGGATATGCTCTTTCACAGGCTTTCCCATCCCCCACCCCACTTCCTCTTTCCATTAAATCCTGGAACAGCTCCCAATGATTCAATAAATATGTGCACACACCCTCTTCTCAGAACAGAGTTTCTGAGGTTTATACTCTGCTGTTTCATACTTTAAGGAAAACCTGAACTAACCAGTTGCTCCACAGCCAAGTTCTAATAGTGAAAACCATCTATCTCTTGGCAAGACCACTTCAGGGACTGCTTAAAGTCCTATGTGTGCCAGATACTAGAGCAGAGTTAGCATCTCTTCCGGTGCTGGCTGTAGAGACCCCTGTCCCCAGCAGCAAACCACCTCTCAAGCTGCTATCTACTACTGCAATAGAGAACACCAACCCAAACAAGGGAGTGCGCCACTGGCCTGCATCCCTCATGCTTGCTTGGCCAATAACTGAAGACATCATCTCCATTCCTCACTGGAGCTGCAAAGATTCTGGAAGGCCAGGTGCTGCTACAGATCTTTCCAGTCTTTCCAGTCCCGGGAACAGTTTGTCGACTCTCAAGGACCTGTAGAGGAACTGCCTTAGTGCGATAATCAAGTCTGAACCCATATGGAGCACAGACTATGATGGAAGAATAAGATCTAAAGAGACCCGAATAAATCAAACTTCATTGAAAACAGGGAAGCTACAGCATTTAAGTCAGTTCACTTAAGAAATGAATACAAGAAGCATTTAAGCTAGAAGGTGTAAGTAAAGTTGGTGCCACCTAACTCAGAAATCCCCATGGGCTCTCACTTCTTCTACCTCTACCTTTATCCCTGTTTTCTAAATTACATCTAACAACAATGAAAACATATCCATCCTTCTACAGACAACCACCACAAAGACCTTTCTGGTCTGAGGAATTCTGTGTAGTCAGGCCTGACTGCTGTCAGTTATCCCAGATGCTAAACTAATTGGCCTGATGCTCAGATGAAGGATTCTGTGTCTATAAAGGCAGGAAAAGCCCCCTTCTGTGACCAAAGCCATTAAACCTCAATTAGGAGATAGATGGGGAAGGTGTGGATGAGTCTGGGGTAATTAGAGGGCTTTGTCTGACAGCTCAGTTCCTGAAGCCTGGCCCAAAGCAGGTGACTTAGAAATTTGATCCACAGACAGCTGCAGACAGCACAAGCCAATTGCACTGCCAGCCAGACCACCGCAACCTGGAAAGTTTTCTGTAGCCTCTGGCCCCTTGAATCCTATCATTGCTCACTGAGCTGGTCCCACTTGTTCCATCATGGCCAAACACACAGCTAACCAGCCAGCCAGGGTTGACATCTATAGACCCAAGCCCAGGAGACCTTGCTGGGGTAGAGATGAGCTTAGGAATGGTAGTCCCTGTTCTGACTTAAGATAGGTTCTAGAGAACTCATTATATTCATGCTTCAGGTGAGTTAGAAACTACCAAGGCTCCTGATACCCCTGGCCTGGGCACTTAGGGAGCCTTGGTGAGGAGCTGCCCCAAGCTATTTTCTAGTGGCTTCTAGAGGCTGTAGTCATTCCTGTCCCCTACACTGAAAGTGCTTCAAAGAGAGAGAGATGGTATCATTAATGGTGCTGCGGGATGAATTGTATTTCTTCAGGTCATATACCGATGATTGTATCCTTAGCCCTTCAGACTGTGACCTCATTTGAATATCTGATCTTAAAAGAGGCAACTTGACTTGATATGAGGATGTTAGGGTAGGCCCCTAGTCCAATATACCAGTATCTTTATTAGGGGCTAGGATGCAGCTCAGTTGGTAGAGTGCTTGCTAGCATGCACCAAACTCTGGGTTCCATCCCCAGTGCTGCATAAATGGAATGTAATGGTGCATACCTGTAGTATTGGCACTAGGGCTGTATAGGCAGAAGGATAAGAAGTTCAAGGGCATCATTAGCTGAGTTATAGGCCAGACAGGGATACATAAGGTCCTGTCTTATGAAAAACCATTAGTACACAGGCTAAGAGATACCAGGGCACTCCTGCAGAGGGGCAACCAGTAAAAAAGCAGCAAAGTAGTGGCCAGTCATAGGCTAAAGAGAGAGGCCTTGGGTGACCCTAATCCTATCAATACCTTGATCTCAGACTTCTAGCCTCTAGAACTGTAAGAAAATGGATTTCTGTTTAAACTACTCAGGCTAGTATTTTTATGGCAGCCTAGCACACATAGGTTCATGAACTTACCCAGCAACTATTGGTTGAACCTGTACTGCATGCCAGATGGTGGTTATATACTGGGGACATGGACTAAAATTCCTTTTGCCCTCAGACCTTATATTTTTTGAGTGTGGGGGAAGCTCAATGACAAGGTAAACATATGAACATGTTAATTTTGTTTTAAAATAGGATCACCTACATAGCCAGACTGGCCTAGAACTTGCAGGCCTCCCAGCTCAGCCTCCTGAGGGCTGGGATTATAGTAGTGCACCACCTTACTCACCTGACAACATCCATTTTAGAGGATGAAGAGAGTTGTAGAAAAGATGGAGCAGGATGAGATGAGGCTGCTTTGGATAAGGTGCTCAGAGAAAGCCTTCTGGAGAGGCCACAGTGGAGGTAAAACCGGAAAACAAGACGGTAACAGCCGTGCAAAGCCCTGAGGAGGAGCAGAGAACAAAGTCCTGGGGCCGGAACAACCTCATCACCCAAAAGAAAGGAAGAAAGTTGATGTAAGTGAGAAAAGTGTTTTGAGATGGTGTCGGGTAGCCATTTCCTCTGCGTTGACACAGTCCATCCTAGAAGGAAGCTTATTAAGACTCTGGAGGCTCTGAAGGAACTCAGAAAGTAAACAACTCAGAAGTCTTAAAATGGACTAGATGCACAAGGTCCCTCTTTTCTCAAGGTTATTAAGGAGGAGCTCAGACCAGACAAGCTTCCTAGATGAGACATTCTCAGACCTGTCTGGCTGCCTGTAGGTTGATCAGTGAGCTCTCAGAATCTAGGTCTGGTCAGCTGTCACCCATGGACTTCCAGTGATGCCTTGGAGTTGTTCCTGCTTCTGTAAATAACCTGTCACCCTTACTCCTTTAAGTGACCTCAATAAGCTCATAGGGTCACCATTGGACCTTGGTAGGCTTCTTGCTTTCATCTGTTGTCAGTTCCCTGTTTGAGGCAAATAGATGTCACACCACAGATGGCTTTATGTCAGTATTGAGAGGGTTGGAGGAGACTGAAGTAGACCTGTACCCAGCCCCACCTCCTTATAGTCCGCACGACACACTGAAGGTCATGAGTTAAAGGCTGGCCTATGTGGAGGTGACAGCAAAATGTACTGAAGGCGGAATCCAAAGTCCACAGGTGTCACTAGCCTAGAAGAGGGGCTTGTACCCTGACCACAGCCAATGTGTATTTATAAGGTGCTGTCATTACCCTGAAATCATCATAGGTAAGATGATTTACGTGAAAACAATTAAAATGTTAATAGAATGTCCTGACTATAATCAGAAGGAAACACAAATATTTGTTGTAAGTGTGATACATATATGTAAATATAAGTTCCGTTGGAGAGAGACTGAAGTGTTGCTTGCCCGCAGGTGGAATCGCCCAGTGTGATCTGAGCAATTTCAAGTTGATCATTTTGCTGATCTAAAGCTATTTTAACCATTCGTAGTTTAGAAAATTTCTTTCAGCTTCATAAGTTGGTAGGGTAATATTGCGTAAATTTTGGGAGAATTGTCAAATAGGGAATATGCCTATCTTTTATTGATGAGCTTTAAGATCCCTGGTATTGCCAGTTTTCTTGAACAATGACCAATCTTCAACACTGTGAAGTGTCAACACTCATTAACCACTACTGGGATTCTTTTGATACCGGGCTCTGAAGGATATATGCATCCCCCAGGAAAACACATTCCCTTGATCTGTGCTACAGATCAGAGCCCAAGGGATTTTTCTAGAATTAACTCTGTAACTGCAGCTCAGAAATCTCAATTTAGATTTGTACATATTTATAAGTAATGTACAAGAATGTGAAACATGTATGCAATGTAATGTAATCAAGTTAAGGTGATTGGTGCATTTATTTCTCTGTGTTGGGAAACTTTGGACTGTTACTTCTAGTTACTTTAAAGTATATCATACATCCTTGTAGCCTGTGGTTACCTTAATGCCCTTCAAGACACAAGAACTAATTTCTCCTGTCTAACTGTATCTTGGTACCCACAATCTAACCTTTCTTTACCCCCCCCCTTTAATCCTTCCTAACTTATAGTGAATACTGACCTACTGTTCTTTGAGATCCTTTTTCTTTATGTTTCCAGAAATGATTGGGAACAAATAGTGATGTTTGTCTTTCTGAGTCTGGATTCTCTCATTTCACATGGTGTCCTCCAGTGTAAATGGAACTTAATGATACTTGGAAGTGTCTACAAATCACATAAACATATTCTACTAAACTTTAACTCAACTTCCCTAACCAGATTCACAAAAGTGCCTGTGATCTGACACGAGAAGGGAGGATGACAGACATAAGAATAGGAACAGACAATGGCCTTAAACAATTAGATATCTTTTTAGAGTTTAAGAAACCCCATCATCATCTGAACACACTTCTGGGTCCCATCAGGGATGCATAGTAGAGGTCTGGAGTTGAGACCTCACTAACTCTCACTTCATTAGGAGCTGAGCTCAGCTTCCTTGTATGTCTGACCCAATACCCAGTGAAGTCTCAATTCTGAATTCAAAGTTCCATTTCCTGCATAGATTCCCTTCTGCACGCTGCTGGAGAAACCTTGTACTATTAGGCACTTTGTGTCCCTGCCAGTCTGGCTTTTGAACCTCAGCTAGTCAGAGAGGTGTCTGGTAGGTTTTTTTTTTTTTTTTTTTTTTTTTTTTGAAAAAGGGGCTTCTTTTAACC
>NW_008359963.1:4123011-4124203 GCF_000622305.1 Nannospalax galili | reverse complement strand
CCTGCCTCTGCCTCCCAAGTGCTGGGATTAAAGGTATGCGCCACCACGCACGTCTGGTAGTTTTGTGAGTCTTTTTTTTTTTAACTTAAAAAAAACTTTATTAAGAATTTCATACATGCATATAAGGTGTTTGATCAAATCCATGCCCACTCCCTCCCCTCCAATACCGCCCATATTTCCCCATCACTTTTTTTCCTTCCATATTTCCCCATCACTTTCTGACAACCTTTCTTTCTTTCTTTCTTTCTTTCTTTCCTTTCTTTCTCTCTCTCTTTCTTCTTTCTTTTTCTTTTTCTTTCTCTCTCTCCCCCTCCCTCCCTCCCTTCCTTTCTTTTTTAAAATGGGGCTTTTGCTACTCTAACATTACCCTTCTGAAGAGGTAACCCTAAAATATTTTAGGGATTAGATAAGAGCTCCCAAATACTTTTGACATTTTTGGCCTTTGGAACAGAGTATGTTGCTAACAGGCCCAAGGATATTTTGACTTTTAGCCAAGAAACTGGCTGCTTTTCTTTGGGGTCTTTTTTACCCTAACTACCTAGCCAATTCCTACCTCCTATTCATATCACACCATCCTCTGAAGAGGTTACCCATCTTGTGGATAGGGAATCATGTTGCAGACCACTCTGGCTTCTTCCATGCTGAACAGGGACACAGGGTGAGGCAACTGGAGTACCCCTTCAGCAGGTCTATTTAAAAGACTCCCAAATCGCACAACTCTTATCTGTAGGAAGAAAAGAAAGTCCTTGACTGGTGAATAGGGGATGTGAAGGAGAAATAAAGGCAAGAGTAGTTAGCTTACAAGTTCTAGAGAGAGAACCAGAAAAAAGTCAGAACAGGGCAATTTTTAAATGTTCATATCAGAGTCCATTGGGATTTCTTGATGAGAGCTTCCAAAAGCATCCCTCTATTGGGTTCCTCCTCATTTTCCTTCTGTCTGCCAAGGCTGGACTTGAGAGTGATGGATTCAGGATTTGCTTTCAGGTATTTTGATAGCTGTTGGAGTGGTTAGAATCAGTGTCGGTTCCATCTTAAAGGCTTCTGGATAGGGAGAGAAAACAAATTTATCCATTATCTTAGGACAATAGCAGGTTGTCTCCCTTAGCTACAGGTGGGCACTACTGTATTGCAGAACAGGATTTGAAGTCTTACATCTGAGCAGCACTTTCTGCTTAGAAACAAAATGATCTGT
>NW_008359963.1:4121364-4123001 GCF_000622305.1 Nannospalax galili | reverse complement strand
ACTTTTTATATAGACTTAAGCCTAATGTCTGGGAAGTGTAAGCCCTTGAACTCTTTTAAGAAATATACTGATGACTTTACTCTCTGGTTATACTTTCCTTTTGGGTGTTTAAGACCATACAGTTGGCCCAAATAAATCAATTTAATTTTATACTTAAGGTCATTTGAGGATGTGTTCCTCAGGGGTCACATGGGCTTGGGAGGAGCCTCTGGCTCCTTACTTTAATTAGCACTTATTCCACTTTCCTAAGCAGTGGGTATGAACATTCCCCACTGTTCTTAAACACTTACCTTTGGCCACTTTCTCTTTCATTTTAATGTCTATTACATATATATTTTGTATGTACTATATGTATATATAAGAAGCAATATATATGTTGTGCTAGCCTTCCTTTTCAGGTCAGCATGTCCATTGAGAATATGATTTTAGATTTTAGACGTCATTTGTTCTCAGAAGGACCACTCCCACTGTCCTGAGCCAGGCCGTCTTGATCTCTCCACCCTCTCCTGGCTTCAGTCTTCCTCACTTGCTTCTCTCTTACTCTCCGCTGTGTCGCTCAGCCTCTGTCCTTGGACCTCCTTGTGTTCATTACCCACAGCACAATGTCTCATAGTGTTTGTTCTTTACCCTCCTCTGATCCACTTGGAAAGCACATCCCACGTGTCTTCCGCTACTGACTGTAACCAGTGGCCCAGGTTGTGCACTGCTACTCATCAGTCTTTGGTGTTCTGTATCTGTGTGTGTATGGGTCTTATTCGTTAGGCTTTGCCCATGGTCTCTCGATGTGCTCAACTGACTTATTCCTCCACCCCATCTTTTATTTATGGTTTGGGAAATGATACTGACATCCATCTTGTTAACCAGTGTGGGAAGTGTTGTAGATTCCCTTCCTCCCACATCTTTCTCATGCAATGGATCACTGAGTTTGTTGATTCAATCACCTTGAAACCTCCCTAGGGTATTCCTCACCATCACAATTCCCACTAATTAATTGAAAAACCTCATCATTTCTCTCTTGGACTGATGAAAGGGACTTTTCAAGCAAGTTATAGTCCTCACTGGGGTCAGTCTAATCTTTCTGACATGTGACCATTTCCTAAGCCTGCCCATTCCCCTACCTACAATCCCTCAATCCCTATAGTGTTCAAGATAGAATTCACATTCCAAGTCCATCTCCTTCCTTCCCCCCTTTCCCAGACAAATGGAAATATTTTCAGTTTCCAAGCATGTTGTAATTTCTCTCAGCTTTGTAACTCTGCGTACACTCTTTCCTTTGCTTGGAATCTTGGTCCTTTTCTTCATTGTCTGACTTACAGATTGTCATTTAATAGACATAATGCACATATTCTTCTTTCAGGAATCCTTTAAGTCTCCCACATAAATCACTCTGTTGAATAACTTTCTCTGTGCCTTTGAATCATTCACTGGATAAACATGAAATGAATCTGATCTGTCTGCTAGTCTGTCTGTCTAGGTATATCTATCTATCTATCTATCTATCTATCTATCTATCTATCTATCATCTATCTATCTGTCAATCATCTATATCATCATCTATATCTATCTATCTATCTCTCTATCATTTATCTATCTATCTATCATCTATCTATCATCTATCAATCTATATCATCATCTAC
>NW_008359963.1:4109663-4121317 GCF_000622305.1 Nannospalax galili | reverse complement strand
ATCTATCTATCTATCTATCTATCTATCTATCATCTACCTATCTATCTATCAATCATCTATCAATCATCTATCTATATCATCATCTATATCATCTATCTATCTATCTATCTATCTATCTATCTATCTATATATCTATCATCTATCATCTATCTATCATCTATCTATATCTATCATCTATCATCTATCTATCTATCTATCTATCTATCTATCTATCTATCTATCAATCAATCATCTATCATCTATCTAGTCTAATTATCTTGTAAGCACTTTAACACTATGTTTGGCACCTGGAAATTAATAAAGACCGGGAACCAATTCTTAGTACACTGCAGGGCAATAAATACAAAGATGAGGAGGAGCACAGTGTAGGTGGACCTGAGCCAGTTCCGTATGGGCTCCGGGCTTTCTGAGTGTATGCACAATGATGTGGCCGCTCCCTCTTCTGGTTGCCTCCCCCATTCTCTCTGTTCCTATTAGCTGGTCATTTGTATATGGAACAATTTGGCATGAGTCTGATAATAAAATTGTCTCTGTTCATAAATTTCTGTCATTTAGATTTGTCTAGCATCTGCCTGTTATTGACACAAGAGATACTACGAAACTGGCTAATTGGGTTCATATGTTGAGTAGGGCTTTTCCAACCCTGGGAAAATAATTACAACAGACCCAACAGGACTGGTAAAGACCAAATCCAAGGAAAAAGATAAATATGTTCTAAACTAAATTTTCAGATTAAAAAAAAATCACTCTTCCTTTGTTCCACAAAGGCACTGTGGAAGTTGATAAGAATGTATACTGTTCATTGTGGAAAACACATTATTAAGGGATTCAAAGGAGAAAGAAATAAGGAATCTCATGCAAGTCCTAGAAAAAGGCCACAGATTTTATCAAGTTTCTTAAGAGCCAAAATAAGGAAGGATTGCAATCTAGTTCTTTGTAAAAATAAATAAATAAACCACTTGTTCAGAAAGGAGCACAGTTTTTCAAAAATTGATTCCCAAGGAATTGGTCCATGAATGAAGAAAGTGCTGTGTGATATGGACAGTGCTCTCAGCACAATCCCCTCAATGGCTACAATCACAGACCTAATGAGCCTGTCTTATAACATCCTTTGCTGTGGAGAGTTGGCGCAGAGCCAAAGAACAAGCCAGTAAAAGCTGTTCTACAAGCACGCAAGATTCCAAGACTTTAGAAACAAACAGTTGCGGATGGAGTCCTGGTTCGTCAAATATAAGATGTGTGAATGTGTTCCACTTCCTCTTCCTTAGCTTGATCTGAAGACTGTGATGTTAAGTCTCACCATTTGGATATACAGTTCAGCTCAAATCCAGAGTATCCTAATAAGAATCAGAATCAATATCTATCAAACTCATACCACTTCAGACACTGGTCTGAGTCTTTACATGGATTGTCTAACTTAGTCTTCAGGACTCCATTACATTGGGTACTCAATTACAAACCAGGAACCTGCGATCAGAGGGTTCAGGTTATTTGCCTAACCCCACAGATCAAGGGAGAGAGGAACTGGACTATCAGTTCAGGAACATTGACTGTGTGCATAAAGCGTTCTGTTCTGTACTATTTTGTAGCTTTGAGACAACTCTCCTTGAAAATCATTTATCATGACCAGCTTTTTGAGAGCAGGTTCATGCCAGCATGCTCTTGTGTTAGATCTGGAAAGCAGATTTTCTCCACGGGCCATTAAAGTTCATCCCTCGTCTTTACCAAAGATAGCTTGGTCAAGTTTCTCTAATAAAAATATCAAGAATTTGATAGAACATATGGTGGGTTACTCTTCAGAGCTTTAAGACCAGAAAAGTTTAATCTTGTGTTCTGCTCACTGTCTCTGGCCAAGACAGCCGGCTCTGTCCACTCCCCTCCCCTCCTTTATTCAGTTGACAGCTGCTGGCTAATTGGTTGGTTTCAAGGCCTCTTTGGCTGGCTTGTGTAGTAGGCCGCATCTGGCTAGGGCCTTAGATGAAGTTCACCCAGCCAGTCTTCTGCCTCTCCGTACATTAAAAATAGAAAGCCAAGCTCTGCAGCACAGAGGAGCTGAACCATCCAAGTGTGTAATGTGAGGAGATAGGTCTGGGGTCTCTAGGGTGGCTTGTGTTTCCTATTAAGCAGGGTGATGCCAAGAACAAATCTTTTGAGCACTAGAGTTTGAGTGAATGACATGTGGCCTCTATATGAGGGGCTGAGCCCTGAGTCCTGGCTATAAATCACAGTAACAACAGCTTGAAGCTGAGCTATCACAGACTTTTAAGTCTCCTCAGATAGAGGAATTCTCTGTCTCAGTGCCCAAGGCATACCTCCCAATAATCTATATCTTTGTCTCATCTACTTTTTTTTTTCTATAATTTTCCTCCAAGTTCTGTGACCTAATCAAGGGTTAAAGAGGACTCCATATCCACAGGCCATTAGAAGAAGCTGGCAGCCTGGCAGAAGGAGGCCCTATGGGCCTATGTGGACGTCAGCCTGTCTGGGGCCATGTCCTGAATCCATCGTTATGTATGTAACCTTGGACAGAACCCAGAATCTCCATGGCTTCATTATCACCCTCAGCATTGGTCTTGATATTTGCAAAACATTGTGATTTAAAAGAAACAACTTCATAGACTGATTTCCAGTCTAAAATAACTCCAATAAAGCACTTAATAGGGTTTTAGAGAAAATGCTTGATGAACGGTATTTTCGTCATGAGAATGATTAATGTCATGTGTTGGCTGGGGAGATACCAGTGTACCCGCAGGGGGAGGAGCTCTCCAGAGAAGTGGAATGAGCCCGGGGTTGGTATTAGAAATCTTAAATGCTGCAGAGGGTGATGAAGGAAACTTGGTTCTGCTAAAGATGGAATACCTTAAAGCGTTGATCTCCCGAAGGAGAGCTTTTACTTTTGGCTGCTCTGCCTCCCTGTTCTTTCTTCATCACCTGGAGGAAGGCTGACTATTAGCATGCCCACCATTTGCACAGATACCGGTCTGCTTTACCTTGTTGAGGTCGTCGAAACAGACAGGCATCTCAATAATAGAAAAAAATGAATTACCCAGTGTTCTAGTTTGATTTCTGTTGCTGTGATAAAACACTCTGACCAAAAACAATTTAGGGAGGGAAAGGGTTTACTTGGCTCACACTTCCAGGTCACAGACTGTCATTAAGGGAGGTCAGGGCAGGAACTCCAAGTGGAAACCAAGGAGGAATGCCGCTTACTGGCTGACTTGAAGGCTCACGCTTAGCTTGCTTTCTTACACAGCCCAGGACAAGCCACCCAAGGACTAGTGTTGTCCAAAATGGGTTTGCCCTCCTTTATCAATTAACATGACAATTCCCTATAGACACAAGCCAATCTGAGCCTGGTAATTCCTCAGTTGAGATTTTTTTGACTCTAGGCTGTGTCAAGTTGATAACTGGAGCTAACCAGGACACATAGTGATAAATCAGATTGAACAGTGAAAATAACTTAGAGCAAATCAATAGTATATAAGGATAGAAAAAAGAAATACAGATGCCATTGGGAAGAAATGAAAGAGGGGCTGGAGAGCTGGCTCAGTGGTTAAGAGCCCTGACTGCTCTTACAGAGGACCCGGGTTCGATTCCCAGCACCCACATGGTAGCTAACAACCTGGTAGCTAACAACCAGTTTCAGGGGATCTGACACCATCTTCTGACTTCCGGGGGCACTTCATGACACAGGTTCACTTACCAACATGAAGGTAATACATTCATACACACACACACAAAATAAATAAATAAGATATTTTTTAAAAGAAATGAAAGAGAAGAAAAGCATTAAAAAATCTAAGTAGCTTTGGGAAGATTTAGAAGAGAATTTCAACCAGAATAAGAATTAATTGTAATGACAAACAACCAAAGAATTAAAAGGAAATTTAGGAAATTAAAACAATGATGATCTGATTACCAGTTCCTAAAAATAAATGAAAGGGTCGGGTAGTACAATGAACGTAGGAAAGAGCATATTAGTGAGATTCCATCGTGAGTGAAGGAAGATTTCCAGAATATAAAGCAAAAATGATCGGCAGGTTATCTGAAAAGGATCAATGCATAACAACATTGGTGAAAATATGGCTGCCTAGAAGTAAAATGCTGGGTTATTTCAACTCACTGTTAAGAATAGTAATGGAAGCAGCTGGTGATAAATTAATTAGTTAATTAAAATAAAAATATAGATGATGATAAACCTATAGAAAGTAAATGACAAAGGTTAATAAATAGAAAAACAGAAATTAATGGAATATATCAATGAAATGAATAAAAAATGACAATGCCTTCGAGTAAACTAAGAAATGCTTTTTTTTCTTAAGAATGGTCAGTAAGGCAGGTATTTAACAATTTAATGCTAAAACACTCCACAAATCTCACTATAAATCATCAAAGAGAAAATAACCACAGATTCAGAAAGAGTTTAAACTTGGAGTATAAGCCTATTGCTTTTATATCATTAGATATAGTCTGTAGAGGGAGTTGATGACTCTGAAAACATAGACAGGAAACTGATGCTAAAAGATGTGTAAAACCTAAAAAGATCAATAATCATAGACAATGAAATGATCTCAAATAACTGCCTATTTCTATAGAGAAGTCCAAGGTCATTTTCTTGAAAAATTCTGTCATGTAATATTTTTCCAAAGAATAGAAATGTGAATCATTTTCCATCTTGGTTTTTTCCTTTGAGGCAGGGTCTTGTTGTATATCCCAGGCTGTTCCAGAGCTCTCTCTGTAGCTCACACTAACTGCAAACTCAGGATCCTCCTGCCTCCGCCTCCCAAGTACTGGGATTGTGTGTGCCAACCTGCGGGGCTTCAAGTCATGTTTTACTTTTTCCATTTTCATGTATGTGTTTGTGGCTTGCCTATATAGGTATATATATGCTTTTGCATGTCTGTGGGTGCATGTGTGTATGAGTATACTTGCACAAGTATGCTCTAGTATATGGAGGCCCAAGGTTGATGTCAAGACCTGTCTTCAATAGCTCTTCCTCCTTATTCAATGAGTCAAGGTCTCTCAGCCAAACCCAGAACTCATGGATATTGCTTATCTTCTTAGCTGCTTGCCTTGGGGATCTCCTGTTTCCACCTTCTGAAGCTGGAATTTACAGGTCAACCACCAGGAGTTTATATGTTTTCTTGGAATCCAAATTCCAGTCTTCATCCTTGAGAGGCAAGCACTTTAACCTCTGAGTCAGCTCCCCATCCCGTCAACTCATTTTTTAAAGAGTAGCTTAATTTTGAAACTCAAACCGAAGAAAGGTATTTTTAAAAAGCTTCAGGTCAATGTCATTATGGGCAAAGATGTGAAAATCCTAGATGAGTGTGTGTAAAGAAAAGCTAGAAGTGTAAAAAGAACAAAACATCATTTAAGAATGCTTCACATAGGAAACATCTTAGAGAACATTTTACATTTTCAGATAGAAAGAAAAGATTACATGGGAATTTTATTAGAAACTGGGGTGTCTGCCTAATAAATATTCCTACTATGATAAACAGAGCTCTTTGATAAAGGATTCTGACCATGGAAATGACTGAAAACACCAAACTAAGCAGTGAACTTTTAGTTTAAGTATTTAGGAAAAGTCTCCAGTTATTCAGCGCCAGTGAAAATGTGAAAATAACCTGATTTGTTAAGAGCCAACTTGTTGACTGGAGAAAGAGAAAATTGTTAAATATTTTCACATGATATGCTTATTCTGAACATAACTTTCAAGTGAGATTGGAGCATACTTTTTAACCAAAGTAATTACCTGTTTTTGTGACGTTGTTTAAAATGCTCCTTTTAAGGAAAGAAAACTATTCTTAGGCAATGCATAATTTTCTTTTGTATAACTCTGATTTTTCTGAACACATTCTTATGGAGTAGAGCTCATACAGCAGGGATGACACTGAAAAAATTAATTGTTGGCTTAAGTGTGTGTTTGGAAGGAAATGATTTGAATACACTGTCAGAAATGAATTTTGCATGTCTTTCCAAGGTTTGTGTTGTTAAAGGATTGGTCCCAGGGTAGCGCTATTAAGAGGTCCTGGAACTTTAAAGAGATGGAACCTAGTGGGAAGTCTATAGGTCATTGGGGGTCATGATCTCAAAGGGAATCATAGAGGATTATAGGACCATAAGTTCTCTCAAAGGGAATCCTAGAGGATTATAGGACCATAAGTCAGTCTCTCTCTCTCTCTCTCTCTCTCTCTCTCTCTCTCTCTCTCTCTCTCTCCACATGGGTGTGCATGTATGCTCATAGACGCAGAGGCCAGAGGACAACCTTCTGCCATTCCTCAGGTGCCAGTCACCATTTTTGGGGGGGAAGAAGGGGAGACAGCATCTCACTAGAACTTTCCAAGTAGGCTAGACTGTCTGGCTAGTGAGTCCCAGGAATCTACCCATTTCTACCACTCCAGCCTTGCTGTTACAAGTGCTGGCCACTATGCCTGGATATTTTTTTTCCATAGGTTGTGAGGATCAAACTCAGATCAAGATTAGGTTAGTGTCAGAGCGAGCACTTTACTCACTGAGCTGTCTCCCTAGACCCCTGCCCCACCTTTTTTGTTTGTTTGTTTTTGTTTTTTGGCCATGATATGACTATGCTTTGTTACATGCCCCTACTATGATGTAGGTCCAAAGCAACGGGGTTACCAGATCATGGGCTAGAACCTTCAAAACTGAACCAAAGATAGGAAGCATTCCTCTAATTACCTCAGCTATTTCTCTGCAGAGATGGAAAGCTGAAGCTGACCAATTCATCCATATTTAGACATTTTTCTTTAATATGGAAACCATAAAAAATGACAGTGACTGTGAGGCTCAGAGAATAATCAGTCATGCTGAGAGTCAACATACTTTACTGAGAACTAAAAGTTCAAGTCCGAGTCTTAAGAGAAAGCTTTGGAAGTGAGTACAAACTAAGAAATGTAGGAATTTATTCACCTATACTAAAAGGAGTGCCAACTAGCCTGAACTTGCCTGACTCATAGAACTCTCATACTCTAGCCCCTCTGGAAAGTGAATCTTCTGAAATCCAAGGCATAGGACTCCCATAGAGGGGCATTCAGCAAACGTTCTCCCCTTGATGTGCTTATCACACAAATTCTGTGCTTCCCAGGGGTATCTGAAGTATGTTTGTGTCTGTGGCAATTGTCATTAAAACTGGGAAGCGTGATTAAGTAATATGTAAAACAAGCACATACAATAGTAAGATCAGAATTCCTGTTCCTATGGAGAAAGCTAAGGGGACAGTTCAGTGGGTAGATGCTTGCCTAGCATGCATGAAGCCATGGGTTCAATCTCCAGAATCATATAAATGGGTGTAGTGGTACACACCTGTAATCTCAGCACTGGAGAGGAAGAAGCGGGAGAATCAGGAGTTCAAGGGCATTTTTGACTACACGGTGAGTTGAAGGACAGGACAGCCTGGGATATCAGAGCGTGTCTAACTGCACCTCCCCAAACCTGAACAAAACTAGTTGAAAGTTTGGAAATCTTAATGTAGGTTGTTGGCTACCTTATACATTCCGGAGATTAGTGTGTATCAAGTTGGCAGTCTTTCAGATAAGTCTTGATTTTTTTATTCCTCTCTCCAGGTAATTCTTTCCATTTTTGCCTTATAGTTGGACTTTTTTCTTTGAGAAGGCCTCCCTTCCTTTAGATATCACAAAGACTACAGAAAAATGATCGCATGAATTACCAACCCTGTTCAACTGAAGATGTGACTTAAAAATCAGTAAGATTTTCGAGAATGGCAGCAGTAGAGTAGTGCATTCAACCAAGCCCTGGCCCTTCGGATCCATCACCCGGCTGAGCCTCACACCTGTGAAGCTGACTTTATCATCTGCGGACAGGACAGCTTTACTTTCCTGTTTAAGGATTTTCTCTGTGTATAGCCTACATTGTGTATGACGTTGAAGGGGGTAATTTTTTTTCATACCAAGAACTAATTTTCTCTAAGTCATTAACTAAGCGGCCTCCCTACCATGTATTTTCTGACACTTTTATTATGTTGTAGGTTTTATATAGATTTCTCTCTGAGCTCTCTATTTGTTTCCATTGAGGTACATATGTGCATTTGCTTAAATACTCTGGTTAGTTCTCCAACTGTTCTTTTCTAAGTTGCCTTTGCTATCATGAATCTTGATTGTCTGCACACAATAAGTTTATTAAATATTAAGAAAACAAAAACTCCAGCACGGATTGTAGTAAGGGTGCTGTTAAGTTTGTAGATTAATTGGGGAGATAGAACTCAGTTTACATCCTATATTCTTTTCCCAGTCCTAAGAATTTGGCTGTTCTCCATTGCCATTGTTTGTTCTTCCTTTTTCTTTCTTTCCGCTACTCACCCCAGTGACATGTGTTTGGCTGTTTCCATTTTATGATAGTCTGTATGGAATGGCTGCCGCCTTCTCTCCAGTGTCTCACACTCTGTGTCTCACACACAGTGTACTCCATGTTGGTCAGTTCCAAGTGTCTCACAATTTCAGGAATGTGGTAATCACCGCTGTTCTGTCAAAGGCTTCTGTTTCTCTTCTGAGTTCGTAGCAGAATTGCCTTTTCCTAATTCCTTTGAAACTATATGTAGTCATGTGACTTGCTTAGCTGTACATTGACCTCACTCTAGGCAGAAATTTTGAGGGACTGTATGATTATTGTATAATTACCACAATCCCTCTACCCTGCCCTAGCAACCAAGGGGGAAGAATATAGGATCCCCTAACCCTGGCTGTATGGGTAAGGCTGACTTCAAGGAGAGATCCTTGCCAGTCTATGATGGAAATATCATGTGATGAGCAAAAGCTCTCATTGAAACAACTGATGTTGTTCTTCTTGTTGCAATGACTAGTTAGCAGTATGTTATACACTTATTTTGGGCAAATGGGTATTTTTTAAAGCTTATTTATTTAAAGATGACAGCCTTAAGATGTAATCTAAATGATTTGACCTTATATTGAATACTCTTTGATGTGTCAGTATATAGTGTATTTTTTATAAATGTCCATGGGTTCTTTAAAATGTATTTTCCCTGTTTTCTGGGAATAGAATTTTATACATACATGTTGTATGATATATATAGTGTGTATGTAGTTTGAATATATGTATGTGCATATGCATAATAATTCACACGTGCATAGAATGGTTCAAAATTGTTAATTGCAATTTTCAGGTCTTTTTTCAGTATATATTTTATTGAATTTTTGTACATTTCTTAAAATACATCTTAATCATATTTAGACCCCCTCCCCTATCTACACCCCCCAAACCCCCACACCAGAACTCATGCATTCTATCAAACATGCCTGCTTGGTTTTTGTTTACTGGAGTAATCAGTTTCTAGAAGACAGATGTTAAAGTCTCCCATTTCAGTTCAGACAGCTGTTTCTTCTTTGTTGGCATTAGATACATCTTGGTCTTAGCTCTATCATCCTGCTGTGTTGTTTTCCTGGGAACAACTCTCCTTTTTAATCCCATGTAATATGGTTGTCCTATATCTCTTTTATCAAATTTAAGTTGGAGACTGGAGAGATGGTCAGAAGTTAAGAGCACTGGCTGCTCTGGCAGAGGACCCAAGTGGGGTCCCCAGCCCCCACATGGCAGCTCACAACCACTGGTAACTCCAGTTCCAGGGAATCTAATGCTCTGTTCTGGCCCCCATTGGCACTGCATGCCTGTGGCACACACACAGGCATGCTGGCAAAGCACTCATACACATAAAATAGAAGTAAATAGATCTTAAAGTGTCTAAACGGTCACTTCATGTTTATTGCTTACTGTTGCCAATATATCTTTTCTCAATCTTTATTTTCACTTTTATAGACTTTGGTTTGAACCATATCTCTTATAGCCATATACTGTTATTAGATCTTACTCAATTTTAGTCAGGTGGGATCTTCTCTTTAACTTAGTTATTATAATTATTGTTAGGGAAGAACAAGTTTTATTTATTAACTTCATATTTTCCATTCATTATATATAATTATATTATTTATATGTACCTGTATCTCCCTCTCTCCTTCCCTCTCTCCATCTCTTTGTGCCTCTCTCTCTCTTTCTCTCTCTCTCTCTCTCTCTCTCTCTCTCTCTCTCTCTCCCTCTTTATACAAGTGTAGGTGGGTGCCCGCAAAGTCCAGAAGAAAGCATCAGATCCCCTGGAGCTAGAGTTACAAGCAGCTATGTGATCCTCAACATGGGTGTTAGGAACCAAATGGTTTTATGGAAAAATTTTCTCCTTGCTGTTGGAGCTATTAAACTTTACTCTTGAAGTTTAAAGACTTTATATATACACATATATGTGTATTACATACACATATATGTGTGTATATAAATGCTCACTTGTGGCTCAGGATGTCCTCAGAGTCACTGTGCTGTTCAGGCTGGCCTTGAGCTCACAATCCTCCTGCTTTGACCTCCCGAATGCTGGGATTTCAGTCTTGCACCACCATGCCTGGCTTTAAAATGACTGTTCTTAAGATCTCTTTTCATATCTATTTTCTCTATAAATTTATGTTCATCTGTATCCATCATCTGGCAAGGAAAAAATCTCCGTAGGTCTTATCTGTCATGGGAAAACTTTTCCCTTACCCCTGCTTCATTAAATTAATTTACCTAAAACTTTAGTTTGGATTTTTATTGATATAATTTCTTTATATTTGTTAATTTTGCCATTTAAGTGAACTACTTGCTTAATTCCTATATCTTTTATGACATTCTTTTGACTTGTCCTTTAACCTTTACTTGCAGCTTCTCTAGAAATTTCTTTCAAATTGACATATTCTGAAGTTCACATGCTTTAGGACATTTTTACTGATTCTCACATTTAAATACAGTTTACCTGAATTCAAGGCTTGGGTTACCCTCCTTATGAAAGTTCTACGTCTTGAGTCCACATTGCTAGCCAGTTGTATAGCATAAATTTTATTCTTTTTCTAGTGTAGCTATTTTTTTCTGCTATTGGAAATATTTTGACTAGTGTCTTTATCGCCGATAGTTTTTGATTTTACTGAAATACACGTACACCTACAATAACCCTTCTCAAGCCAAGGTCTTTTTATTTTTCATTAATACTGAAACACTTATCAGGATTATTCATGGTTATTCCATTTATTGCTCTAATTTTGGAACTTTCCTTATCAGTATACTGAAACATCTCTTCCTGGTGAAGATTTTTCTTCCACTCTTGTCTTTTTGAATTCTTCTTGAAGAATCAGCCAAATGGCATAGTTCAAGCAGAAGTCATTTAACACAGCAAAGTAGATAGTTTATGTCAGACAGAGACGGGAACAGGCTGTCTCAAAGGTGAGGGCAGCTGCCTGCTGGACTCTGCGTTGTGTGTTTTTAATTTAATGAATATTTTTGAAGATGAGTGGCATATTCACTCCATTAAGGTGGACTTCCTTCCTCCTCAATCATGATGGACCAGATTTCTCTTTTGGGGTATTTCTTTAAAAGATACCTATGGAAGGCATTAAAAAGCTACAGTGGAAACTGGGCATGGTGGTACCACATGCCTTTAATCCTATAACTCAGGAGATACAGGCAAGTGGGTCTTGCTGAGATGGAGGCAAGCCTGGTCTACATAGTGAGTTCTGGGCCAGCTGGGGCTACAGGAAAATCCTGTCTAAAAAAAAACAAACAAAAAACCAGACAACAAAAATAGAAAG
>NW_008359963.1:4038077-4108689 GCF_000622305.1 Nannospalax galili | reverse complement strand
TCTTTATTTATTTACCTGTTGATGGGCTTCTAGACTGGTTCCATCTTAGCTATATATTTTTTCATTTATTTATTTATTTTTATTTTATATGTATGAGTATTATGCCTACATGTCTCTAAGTGCACCTGTGTCATGCCGTGCCTGGGGAGCATAGACAATGGCATTGGATTCCCTGGAACCAGAGTTCTAAATGGTTGTTAGCTACCATGTGGGTGCTGGGATTCAAACTGGGGTCTTGTGCAATAACAACCAGTGCTCTTAATTGCTGAACCATCTCTTCAACCCAGCTATATACTTTCTATACTTAGTGTTTCCCTTTGTTTCTTTTTGTTTCTGACTTATAATACTAATATCTTACTTTATCTCTTAGAATATTTCATCACGTCTACTCTACTTTACTGGTGTATCTGTTCCATTGTGGAGTTACTTCTTTTTGGTTGGTGGTTTGGGTTTTTTAATATTTTATTTATTATTTTTAGCATATGTGTATGAGTATATTGCCTGCATGTAGGTAAGTGCACCTGTGTCATGCAATGCCTGCGGAGGACAGACGAGGCCATTGGATCCCCTGAAACTGGAGTTATGGACATTAGTTAGCTGCCATGTGGGTGCTGGGATTCGAACCTGGGTCTTCTGCAAGAGCAACCAGTGTTCTTAACCACTGAGCCATCTCTCCAGTCCCTGGTTGGTGGATTTTTATTTTGTAGCAGATACAATCTTCAGGTAAATATATCAGTCTGCAAGCCAGGGTTTCGCAGGGTGTGTCACCTACACAATGAAGCAGCATGCTTCAGAGACGAGCTGAGGGTTGAGTTCTTGTGTCTTTTCCTGTAAATTCCAAGATAATGAAGATGTGATCCCGTTTGGAAAGTTCTTGACACTATCAGCCCTTTATCATACATTCATTTGTTTCCACGTGACCAAGCAAATCTCTGTTACTGAATGAATGGTCCATCATTCACAAAATGATTTTGTAATTTCCGTAGCTGGTGGCCAGAGTGGGGAAGAAGTGTGGGAGTGCATGCTAACAGTCAAACATCACCTGTTTTTCATCTTACACATGGTGCTATCCCTGATAGTACTTTGAAAAGTGGCTAGGACTGCCACTCAAGTGTTTTGATCACAAGGCATCCAATTACTGCCTGGGAAAGACTTGAAAGCCCTTCGAGAACTGGCTCCTACCAGCTGCTGTCTGCAGTTCTGCGCTCCCTCGTGGCTGTGGTACCAGCTCTTCTGCACAAGTAATTGTGGATGCTCTTTGTTTCTCCCCAGAGCTTTCCTATTTTGTTTGTTTAATTTTACTGAGAGCCATGCTTCCTTTTGACATCTGTTGTGTTTCCACAGTTGATTCCAGAGACAGACAGGAACCCATGCTGGTTTGCCACTTCATCAGTAATTAGAGTCTTAGTCCTCTGATAATTGCTATATTCTAGTTTGATCTTCTATGTCTCTTCTGTTTTCTTTATGTGAAAATTTTTATTGTGGTAAAATACACATAACATGAGATTTACCATTTATCCAATTTCAGTCTATAGTTTGGTGGCATTAAGTACATATCCAGTGCTATGCTATCTTTCTATAAACTTACATGATATATATCTTGAACAGAGTTCTTAAACATAATACCAATCCTTTAACACTGTTTTAATTATAGCAATCGTGTTTACTCTTTAAGAGTTATGTGAAAGCATTTTAATCTTGTTTAATGGAGTGCTATCGTCTTGTATATTTATGAAAAGGAATTGGAGGATATTCTCTGCATTGTCTTGCTTCCTTTTATTCTGTTTGTTTTCCTTGGCATAGCGTCATCATGATGATTCCTGTCCATATGTTTATTTATTGTTTGCTATACTGAAGAAATAAAATAGCTTAAAAAGTCAAATTAGTTATTTATCGATTAATTTTTGTATGTGGTGTACGCACCTGTGTGCACGTGTATGCAGGTTCACTCGCTGGTACGTGTGTGTGGAGCTCAGAGGGCGACTTAATGTATCTTCCTCTATCATTTGCCATTTTATTTTTCGAGACAAAGTCTCTCACTGAACCTGGAGCTCACCAATTTGGCAAGACTGGCTGGACAGCAGATTCCCAGGATCTTCCTGTCTCTGTCTTCCAACACTGAGTTACAGGGGCACCACCACCACACTGGGTTTTTTTTTTTTTTTACATGGTGCTAGTCATCAGAATTCAGAGCGTCCCACCTATACACCAAAGACTTTACCCACTGAGCCATCATTCCAGGTCCCAGTTATTCTTTTCCTAAAAGACAAGAAAGGAAAAGAGACAATTGAAATTCAAATAGAAAATTAGTAGTATGATCTTGTATATAATCCTAAATAAAGCAGAAATTATATTAAATATAAGTGGATTAAGTGTCCCAAATAAAATACTAATATTTTAGACTATGCCTGAAAATAGCTATGTTTTGCTTACAAAAACATGTATTTTTAAGCATAAGGGCAGAAAGATTGAAAAAGATACAACTCAAATGCTAACAGGTTAGACTTAAAGGAAAGAAAGAGCCTGAGGGCTGGAGAGATGGCTCAGTGGTTAAGAGTGTGTACTGCTCTTCCAGAGGACCTGACATTGGTTCCCAGCATCCATGTCAGGTAACTTACAACCACGTGAAACTTTAACTCCAGGGCTTCCAACTTCCTCTTCTGCCTTCACTCACATGCACAGACCAAGACCTGGACACATATACATACACATAAATAAAAATAAATCTTTAAAAAACTATTTTTAGCCTTAATAGCATAGGTGCTGTCCACGGGCGAAATGATGTCAACATCACCTAATTTTGTGAATTCAACGATTAACCTGGAGAACTGAAGTCCGCACAGGGGAAACATCTGTTTCCTCTCTCTACCAATCTTAGGTAAATAAATAAAATTGTTGTTGATTTAACCCAATCTATTGGGTATAAATATACTCTTGTATCAACTTTTGCTTTCAAAGATGCAAATCCTAAGAGGAACCTTTTAAGACAGTGGTAGAGAGTCTAGGATTATTGTCTACTGTGGCAAAGAAGTGTTGGCTAGAGAGAGATCCAACCACTATTCATATTTGCTTCCAATTGCTCTTCCCCGATAGCCAGTAGACCACTACATTCACTACTGAGAGCTGATACAGACTAGTTTCTGATGGCTTTTAAATTTGATCTGAAGCAAATACGTAATTTTATGAACAGAGATAAGCACCCAACACTTTCAATAAATAGAAGAAAGATGCCCAACCCAAGGGCCTAACTAGGAAGATTGAGAGTGAGCATGTGTGGGGAGCTCGCATAGGAACAAAATGCAACTTAAATCCTTTCTTGGGACTGGCTAATTCCAGATGACTTAGTTTGGATTGAGAACATTGGTATATTCCACAGAAAAGGCATTTCCAGTTCATAAAGTGCTCCAAAGACACATCCTCTCCTTAACTTTTGCTGCACACAATCCTTTCACAGTGAAGGAGGCTTGCAGGACTTCCTAAGCTAAGGCTCCCTGGTGTCCTCTAGCCATGTGGCTGGCTTGAATATTCAGTACTTGAATATGGGCCCTCCTGCTGCTCCACAGATATCCACATACTCTCACTGTGTGAAAGAGAACATGATTTCTCTTATCACTAAGCAAATAAGCACAAAATTAGCAAAGGCTTACTGACTCATTTTAGCACCTTATTTAGAATGATGGACAATCGATAAACTAGTGGCCAGAGTGTACAATTACTCTATGATAATATTTGCCTCGATTAGGGCCAGGCAGAAATTCAGCATCAGGCCAGGAGAGGATGTGGGGAACTCAACAGAAGGCAGAGAGAGGAAGGAAAGGAGCTGGTGCAGTAGAGAAAGAGCGATCTGTACAAGAACTATTTTAGGAGTCTTTTTCCTGTGAGTCTTAATCCACACAATTACAAAAACTAACCTCAGGCTGTAGATTTTCAAGTAGGAAAACAGCTCTGTGGTTTGGTTTCTGAGCTACTAAAAAGTCACTTTGTCCAGCACATAGAATTTAAATTTCTTAGGGTAAAACCATAAAAAATTTTTAAAGTCCTTCTGGTCTTTCCCATGTGGTTTGTTTACTGGTTACGGTTGGTTTAATCTTATCAGTTCTACTGAGCAAGAGGGTCTTCCTGAAGTTTGTCTCTCAGCAGGCAATTCTCCATTCCTCACTACCTCATTAATGTCAGAAATCCTGGGGTGAAGTGTTTGCCAAATGAGCTCTAAGAATAAAGAGGGGAGGAGAAAGAAAAAGAACCGCACAAGCAGAGAGAGAGCACTCCTTTGGTCCTGTATTTATGCGCATATATATATTTCCCTCTTGTCCTGCTCTGTTCAAAATAAAAAGAGAAATAATGTTCTCTAAATAGGATGCAGCCCAAGGTATAATCATAGTCCAGAGAACCAAAGAAATAGAAAAAGGAAAAAAAAAAACATGCTTGTATATATAACTAAAAATTACTCTAATATCAAGTTTTGTGGACCCAGGATTGAGTCTTTTTTCTTTTGGTCTGTTTGAGATTGAGGGTTATCTCAGTGTGAGGGGAGGGAGAGTGTGAGAGATGGGATGAGGAGGGGGACAAGGACTCAGGTATTTTGGGGGGAGGTTATGAAGTCATTGAAATCTAAGAGAGTGCAAAGGATGACTACGTGACAGAGAAACAGAACATCCAGGGGAGCCTGTCACACCAGGCCACATGTGCAGTGCTCACAGCTGTACTCAGTGTGGAAGATGGGCACCATCAACAAATGACTGACCATCGATGGGTGATGGGTACGTTTCTAGGGAGAGCCCTGGACAAACTGGAGAGAAAGTAAGCAACATGCCTCATTGTGACAGCCACTGTGGACACTGTGTGGCTCTTGGGTATATGAGGGGTGCTCTTAAGGTTCTAAGAGCATGTAAATATGAGTTAGCTCATTAATTCCCAGTAATGACATTATGATGGCTACTGTTATTGATCCATTTTAGAATGTAAAAAATGAAAAGTGATTTGCTCAAAGGCACACAGCTTGGGTAGGATCCAAGAGCTTTGGTGGGTGACTCTGGGTGATGTGGGCTTTGCATTGCAAGATGATATCTTTTAGGGCAAAGAAGGACTGGGGAGATGGCTCCATGGTAAAGTGCTTGCTATGCAAACCTGAGAACCTAAATTTGATCCCCAACACCCAATGGCAGCACACATTTGTAACCCTGCCACTGGGGAGGAGATACAGAGAGAGACCTCTCCTGGGGCCTCATTCACCAGCCAGCCTAGCTAAAATGCAAGCTTCAGGTTCAGTGGAGTGACTCTGTCTCAAAAATAAGGTGGAGAGTGACAGAGGAAAATACCCCAAGTTAACCTCTAGTCTCCACAGGCAAGTGCACCCATACATACAGGCACAGGCACGTGTGCACAGGCACACATGCACAGGTACACATGCACCACACACACACACACACACACACACACACAAAAACCTCCGAGGTGAATAATTATTAACTTTCAGCTAAAGGGAAAATGGTTAGAAAAACTGATGCATAGTCAACGTTTTAAATGAGTAAAAATTCACGTTGTAAAATATTTAATCTTGTAGGAAAGTCTTCATGAGCTGAAATCACCGTAGACTCAGTGTAAACCCCAATTATTAGACCACAAAACCTTTTGTTTCTACATCTGTATCATCTTTCTCAGCATTGAAAGAGATAACTCAGAAAGTCCAGTCAATGGCAGGTTTTATTTTCTCTGTTATACCCACATATTCTCCAGCTTTTAAAAAACAATCTGCCTGGCATGGTGGTGCACACCTTTAGTCCAACGCTGGAGAGGCAGAGGGAGGCAGATCTCTATGAGTTCAAGGCCAACCTGCTCTACATAATGAGTTCCAGGCCAGCAAGGGCTACATAGTGAGACCTTGTCTCAAAAACTGAATGAACAAAACCCCAATAAAAACAATCTACACATATTGTTGATAAAGTCGCTGTGAAGGGAAGTTGAATCTGATATCTTTCTTCCATCTAGAGTGCTCCATCCGGAGGGACATGTCTCTCCATGCAGGGTGTTCCCTCTTTTCCCCCAAATTCCTAAATCCTCTTCTTGCGTTTGGTGTTCTAGAGACACCTATCTATGGAAAGGAGCTCTGCAGTAAACTGTGGAAGGTGTAGGCTTCTTTTTAGTCGTTCCATAAATGATCATGTTTTGAAGTTTTAGTCCTGTGAATCTGATTTCTGTTTGAAGGCAGAGGCCATTCCTGGGGTCTAAGTTAGATATGTATGAAGATTTAATTTATTTGACACAACTGCTAACAGGTAGATAATATGTTGGCTTCAACCTAGGAAGCAAAAAAGAATATGAAGCCTTTTAATAATAGAACTGTCTAAACATACTTGTTTATGAATAGATGACTATGTTATCAATGGACCGAATCTCCCATGTCCCATGGTGTTTCACACTCTGATCATCATGCAGCGGTAAATAGATGAGCCAGCCTCCTTACCTAGAGAACATCCACCCCTTCCAGCTCTCACTGGTTAACGTCCCTCTTGACAAGGGCTGGGGTGTGGCTCGGTATACTTGCCTGGCATACATTACAAGGAGGAGGAGGAAGAAGAGGAGGAAGAGAAGAAGGGAGAGCAGAGCAGAGGGGGAGGAGAAGAGGGAAGAGGGTGGAAGGAGGAGTTGGAGAAAAAGTTGATTTAACTCGCTTTGCTATTTATGGAATTTTCTTTTTCATATCACCTGAAACCTGAATCTTTCCTTAGGTGATTCAAATATGTTTTAGCCTGGAACTCATGGTATAGACCAGGCTGGCCTTGATCTCTCAGAGATCTGCCTGCTTCTGCTTCCCAGTGCTGGGATAAAGGCCTGAGCTACCACACCATGACCACTCATTTTTTTTTTTTTTCCTCTTTTTGTGTATTCAGTAGAAGGAACGTCCAAGGACTGAGCCTCCGATGTTCCAAGGTGAACTGTGATATTAGCCAAGGGGTCTGCCCATGACTGTAAAGGAAAGATTCAAATCCATAAACCTTTAGGATGAAATAGGACAGAGTCTAGAATTTTCTGGTAGTTTGTTGGTATGACTGTCTTCAAGACTGAAAGGAGAGGTGCAGCTAAGGAAGAGGGAGAAGGAGGAGAGTGGGGGAGGGGGGATGGGGGAGACGTGGGGACTTGTGACATGCTAGGACAGAAAAAAATACTAGATCCTGGAAAGATCTGAGGAATTGTTTTCCATTTACTGTCATGGCCAAAATGCTCCCACACAATCCTGTGACCTAGGTTACCCTTGACCAGATGTGGGGTTAGCACACCTGGCCTCTAGGCAGCTGGTGAACTTTGGGTCTTCAGGTATAAATCACAGATTTTCCATGAACTGGGGATCAGTGCTAGATCCTGTGCTTTCTATTAATAGATCTTCATAAACGTTGCAGGTGCGCTGGAGCGACTCTTTGAAGTACTCCTTAATCGTCCCCTTTCAAATCCTCATAATCCAAGCCTCATTAAAAAAAAAAAAAAAAAAAAAAAAAAACTCCTGGGATTATTGATGGAGGAGGCCTTGGGGATCCCTAAAGGCACTGCACCTCAGCCGCCCGCCTGCCCTGGAGGTGTGGCTGCAGGCTGCCAGGGAATGGGAGCCAGGTGTGGCAGCTCGCAGGTGGCCTGGGGGCGGGGCCAACTCCTCCAGGGAACAGCCGGGCAGAGCAGGAAGGAGTGGTTGGAGTTGAGGGAGGCACCGCATCCCGTAGTCTTTTCACTCTGAAAAAAAGTGTTTTTCCCCCTATTGATTGACTGTATTGTGCAATATTGTTTGGAGTTAGGGACATATTTTTCTTACTGGAGTTAATTATAACTAGTTCAATTAAAATAATTCAGATTATTTTAGTTAATTAAATTCGCTGGTAGCTTAATTAATGAATCTTTGCCTTTGGATCTTTCCTGCCTTCTATTCAGGTTCAGGCCCGGGGGTGGGCTATAGGGGAGTCACAAATATCTTCCGTCAGAGCCCTACTATGGTGCCTGGGTTTTCCTGTCTGTTCCACGAATTCCTTCTCACCCAACAAGGGTAGGCTCAAACGTCGTCTTCCTTGTGGGCTCTTCTCCCAGGGAGTTTCCAGGTCGACTTGTTTTTCTGTTTCCATACTACTAGGCTAGCACAATACACAAATTGGGGACTCACGGGCTAGCATGGCTGTTATTCATTAGGTATGTGCTCTGTTTCTTGGGTTCCAAGTGCTGGGTTAGGTGACAAAAATGCAAAGTTGAATAAGACTTGGTGGCAGAATTTGAGGAAAAGCCCATATTTCTGAGAACCATGGGGTCATAGGAGAACGCTGTGAAAACTGCTCTGAATATAGAATATACTAAGTGTCATGATAGTAAGCATTCTGTAGATGTAACCAGGGAGCTACTGGGTTGTGAAAATTTGGTCATTGTGCCACTAGGGACATCAAGTAGGGAACCTGACATTCCCCCAGTGCTTGATAAATCTTAATGGCAGTTTTGGTGCTATTGAAGGGTGCTGGGTCTGGACACAAATTTCTTAGGTTGGAATTCAGGGCTATGCTTCTCAGGGGATGCATAACCTATGGTGAGTCATTCAGATATCCTGTCCTTGTTGCTCAGAAATAAAATAGATGTCACAGTACTGACCTTCTAGCTACTGCTGTCAGAAGCAAATGAAGAAAAGTTAGTGAAAGCACTTTGAACACTTAAGACATAGAAACTGTGACTAAAATTTGTTGTGACAGACTTTTCCTGGGGAAATGCAAAACACACATGTCTAGTCACCCCAGGAAGGAAACCTAAACAGACCAAAGTCAGGACTGTGCCACCAATGTTCAACTTGGTGAACCAGTGGGTTTTATTGGGGTTACTGACAGTAGTGTGGGTAAGGGGTTACTTATAGGAGCTATGATGACTCAAAAGTAACTGCATGATTGAAAAGCTCTAACTAACATGGGTGAAGACTCATGAAAGCTACAACCTGGGGCTCTCTGCCCAGCTTGCAGGCAGTACCAGACACTGCCAGAATCTCTTCTCTGTAGCTCGGATGGCCAGTCCTTCCTCTAGCAGTTCACTCCTTTTATAAAGCTGGGAAGAAGCGGTTCAGAATCTTTCAAGTTTCCACTTTGCCAGACACCTGACCATTTGTTAACCTGCTGTGGCTCTTGAGTCAAACCCCCTAGCCCCCGCAACAAAGAATGTTTCATTTATCAGGAAACTACCTTACAACATGGTAGCCTCCAAGACAGAGAGCAGTGCCTTTCACTGAAAACAGGTCTATGCATGCAACCTCTTGAACTGAGCTGTATGATATAGAAACCTAAAACCATGGAATTAGGGTCTTCTCAGGAAAAGGGATTCCTGTTCTTTTTCACTCATTCTCTCATGGAAACCATAGTGTCAGTGATTTGAGATAACTATGGAATACCCTTGAGGTGTCCCTGGCCAATGCTATTTTATATAGAACAGAAGTCAGGACAGGTATCTATTTGCCCTATCCTAAGAAGAACCTTTTGAATACTTTGGCTTGGTCTATTAGAAAAGACTCCTATTAGACCTAGCATTAATGGAGATCTGCTGCTATTATAAGTGGGTTCTGAGAATCCCTGCTGTGTTCATATTTCTCCTTCGCCTTGATCATTTTCATCAGGAGCGAACAAGATCCTGTCAGCATGAGTCTGAGACTAGACGAATCCATCACTTTGTCTTAGACCACAGTGCTAAAGAGTGATTAATTAATTAGCTCTTTGAAAGACACCCCTGGAGGTAAAGGGATGGAAGATGCAAACAGGAGAGAAGGAAGGAACAGGAACAGAGATCTACTGATCATCCCACCCCATTGCTTTGTGAGGCTGTAAAATACAGAAATGCACAGAGAGCCAGGTAGGGAAGGGAAGGCCAAGGCTTGGAAGAGAAGAGATCATGTCTGAGTGTCTGATGTAAAATCCACTCATGTGAAAACGTATTTGGCACTGCTTTGACTGTCCTCCCCCATGGAATGGAGTTTGTTGAATGAGGTAACATAAAATGAGAAATGAATCCCCATTTGGCCTGCAAAAAGAAACGAAGTCTTTTCTGTGAGTTCAGGTACCCATTATGTATGATTCAGGGAGAACCTGCATAGTTTATTACCCCACAATGTGCTTGCCACATGGAGGCGAAGCTCTGTATCCAGGAGCCAAACCTGGCCAGCTGTGAGGTATTATGGCACAGAGCCTGGCAACTGTGACCCAGTGCACACTGTTCCACCTTATATGCTGCTTTCCTGCCTTCTGATAAGCTGTCCCTTTACTGGTAATAAAAGAAGAGGAAGAAAATCCCAAACACTCAGAGCCTCCATTGGTTCTGATCCTGAAGATGTTAGGGACAGTCACTGCACAGGCACCCATTCCTTCAGAGGGCCTCAAAGTTTCCTCAAATTAATTTGTGGCTGTAGAATTGTTTGGGTCGGTCCCTAAGGTAGACAATTTTGTTCTGCAGTTTGTAATGCAATTTGACTTTTTAATGTTTGTAAATACATCACATTGCTTAAAAGAAGTTAAGGTGATTTTTTTTTAAGTGTGTATTTTTTTGTGTCTGTATTACGGGTATGTGGGTGTGAGTGCAGGTGCCCTTGGAAGTCCAGGGATCCCCTTGGAGCTGGAAATACAGACCTTTTTGAACCATCCAACATAGATGCTAGGAACAGAACTCAGGTCTCCTATAAGAGCAGCAAGATATCCTGCTACTTTAAAAAACGTGGACACTTTTCTTTTTGGTCTGGAGATTGCCTTCCTTGGGTCAACATCTTTCTTAGCCACCTGTCTTTGGTAGGTCACCCCTAAGACTCCTGTCTCCTAATGATTAAGCATCACTAATATCCAACAAGTAATGTTCTGGAATTTATAATCATTGCTTCTGCTGGAAGCAAGGCTTGTGACCACCCAGAGGCACAGACTTACACTGCTAATTTCCATGTTCCGGAATGTTCTCTGAAAACAACAGGTCTCTAGGGAATCAACAGCTTGGATTGTAAATTTCTTCTGTAGGAAAACATACACAGGGGACTGATCCATGTGGTCCTGGGAAGACAAATAAAGAGGAAATTAAAATGTTTGATCTCTTCACATAGCACTGCATTGTGATTCCCCATGAGCGTACATTTCCTTTGAAATGAAAAAGGAAAAATTCCGGTAAAATTCATACTGTCCTTAACAAACCCTTGGAAGTCGTTGCTCCTTTGAATTGCTTTTAGGGATCTATTTTTCTTTCTCTAGTTTGCTTTGAAAGTCAGGTGGCTTCAAAACTTCCTAATGTCATCAGAGCATCAACAGCCTTTCTGCTCACATGCTGATGAAGGCCCTAGCAGGGTGCAGAGAGAGATTCACTGTTCTGAAGCAATCCAGGGACAGCCTGGGGAGGAGGGACTTCCAGAGCTATCTGCTCCAAGTCACCTAGCAAAGGTGGCAAATTCCCAAAGAAAGAGTCAATGAGACTGTTAAGGAGGCAAATCCAGGAAAGAGGTGAACTAAAGAATGTGGTAGTCGGAGGCAGAGTGAGCTTCAAGGAATGGGAGGATCTGTTTATCCCCATCTCTGATAAGGGCTTCTGGAAGGATCTCTCATCTTCATTGAAGACACATTGAACCAAATCTTTAGCTACACTAATCTAGATAAAGCCTGGCCTTGAGAGTTTACAATCAGAAGGAAGTGACTCTATCTGGGCCTCATAATGGATATTTTCAAGTACATTATGGTTACGTATTTGTTTATGCCATAATTCTAATTATTCTAAATTGAGTCCTGATTTAACTGGAAAAAAACCCCTAAGAGATTAATTTGTTAAAATACCTCACTTTACAAGGAAAATTAAGTGAAATGTGAAAGTTCACACAAAATGAATTTAACATCTGGTTTAAAAACATGACCTGGGAAGTTTCTCCTTCCTTTACCCCATCCCTGCCATCTTGCTGATTTTGAATATGTTGGGATTTCAAAAGCCAGCCAACCTGCCACCCACTTCTCTGCTACAACCCCTTCATTCTTCCCAAGATTTTATGTCGGAAGTTAAACATACTTTGAAACCATTAAACCATTAGACCTTTTGAAAATGGTAAGATTAATCAAATGACCTTAGAAAAAGTTTCACTCCAGTCATGTTTCCATTCAACTTATTTTACTCTTCTCTAGGACTTTAGATACATTGGGATTCTTTTTCATTGAAGTAAAATTTGCAGTGACTGCAGCGACATGCTTAGCTTTTGAGTGCACAGTTCTTCGTGTTTTAATCACACACAGTCAGAGTTTACTTTAGTGTACCCTCCACGTAAATCAAGATCTGAAACATTACCATCAAAGTCCTTTCTTTCCTTTTAGAGTCAGCCCTCCCTCCACTTCCCTGGTTAGGCCAATGCTGTTCTGAGTTCTGTTACCTAAATTGGCTCTGCCTTTTCTAAGTCTGCATGTACATAAAATGATAAACCCTTTAGTGATTCCCAATTTGTACTTCGGAAGTCTCCAAGACCCATTCAAGATGTTCACAAGGTTAAAAGTATTTTCATAATTAGCTAAAGTGTGGCATACAGGGTTTGTTTTTTGGTAGCGTTGTAGATCAGACAAACATTTTAAACTATTTTTCTTTCAACAAGGCTATAAGAAAGTTGATGCTATAACAGATTGGCCAAAGAAGCAGATTTGAAAACCTAGATGTCTTTTGTTAAATCAGACATTAATGAAATTTCCCCAAAGTAAAACAATATCTATGTGTGTATTTGTATGTGTGTGTGTGTGTGTGTGTGTGTGTGTGTGTGCGTGTGCGCGTGTGCGTGCACGTGTGCGCGCTTTTTTAAGTGCTGGGGATCAAATCCAAGATCTGTCATGTGCTAGGCAAGCACTCTACTTCTGAGTTACAGCCCCAGCCCACAGTGTAACTTTTATCATGAAATATATTTGTTTTGACAAGTATGGTTACTTTCACTAAAAACAGTTTGCACTAAAAACAGTTTGCTTAACATGCGTAAGATCATTAGTGCTATTTGAAGGCAAATAAATATTTTTAATTTCTCAGTTTTAATTTCTAGCATGGTAAACATTCATAGCCCTGTGATAACAGCTCTTTAGGGTCTTAAATAGTTCCTAAGAATGGAAAGTGGTCCTGAGGCAAAAATGTGTGTTAGTGCCCAGCATGGTGGCATACGCCTTTAATCCCAGCACTCAGGAGGCAGAGGCAGGTGGATCTCTGTGAATTGACGATCAGCCTGATCTACATAGCAAGTTTCAGGCCAGCTGGGGCCACAGGACAACCCTGTCCCAAAAAGACCGAAAGAATGTGTGTTAGTGCAGCAGCTCATTCTTTAATATTGTTGAGCAGCTTTTTGATTCAGATGCCACTTGACTCATTGTCTGATTGGATTATTTCCCATTCTGTCAACTACAAATAGAGATGTTCTGACCATCTCAGTGTGAATGAATCTCTTTATGAATGTACTGTTAGATAAATACTTTTTCATTTTTAAAAAATTTATTTTAATTTTTTGTGTGTATGAGTGTGTTAACTGCATGTATGTGGGTATACCCACGTCATGCAGTGCCCCCAGAGGTCAGAGGAAGGCATTGGATCCCTTGGAACTGGAATTATGGATGGTTGTTAGCCGCCATGTAAGTGCTGGGAATTGAGCCCAGGTATTCTGCAAGAGCAGTCAGTGCTCTTAACTGCTGAGCCATTGCTCCAGCCCCGCTAAATATTTTTAAATATTTTATTATTTTTATTTAATGTGTATGAGTGTATTGCCTTCAGGTATGTAAGTGCACCTGTGTCCTGCAATATCTATAGAGATCAGAAGAGGGCGTTGGATCCCCTGGAACTGGAGTTACACACGGATGGTTGTTAGCCTCCAGGTAGGTGCTGGGAACCAAACCCAGGTCCTCTTTAAGAGCAGCTGGTGCTCTTAACCTCTGAGCCATCTTCCCAGCCCCCTGTAATTTAAAGTGTGATTCTGTGTCCCAAGGTAAGTGCTTTTAAGTCTATGTGAAGAAGCTGCTTAGCTTTTATTCCAAAGAGCTTGACTGGAATTACCATTCCAGTCTCTCCACGACTTTCACTGTTTTTGATGCTATCTGTCTTTCTCATTTCAGTCATTCTGACTGGCATGTTGGATTTGATTTTCCTTTCCCCACTGCCTAAAAATGATGAGTTCATGTACCAATTGGCCATTTATGTATCTTCTTTGGTGAAATGTCAGCATAAGACATTATCCAAGTTTATTTTCATTCAGCTTTTTTAAAAATAAGAATGATGTATTGCAAATCTCTCAAGTCTGTGGTTTGCTTTTAATTTTTAAGAACATCTTTTGAGGGGCTGGAGAGATGGCTCAGCGGTTAAGAACACTGACTGTTCTTACAGAAGACCTGGATTTGAATCCCAGCACCCACATGGCAGCTAACAACTCTCCGTAACTCCAGTTCCAGGGGCTCTGACAGCCTCTTCTGTCCTCCGTGGGCATTGCACATCATGGGTGCACTTACCTACATGCAGGCATAACACTCACACACAAAATAATAATAATAAATAAAATATTTTTAAAAAGAGAACATCTTTTGATTACCAGAAGTTTTAAATTGTAATAAATTTTAATAATGAGTGTTTTACCTGCGTGTATTTAAGTGCACCAGTGTCATCCAATGCCCACAGAGATCAGAAGAGGGTGTCAGATACCCTGGAACTGGAGTTACAGATGTTGTTAGCAGCCGTGTGGGTGCTGAGAACTGAACCCAGGTCCTCTGCAAGAGTAGCCAGTGCTCTTGGGTCATCTCTCTAGCTCTGAAGCCCTTAGTTTTTTGTCTGTTTTTAGCTTGTCTTACCCAACAATCTTGACTCTGCCTGTTCTTTAAAGGCGGTCACTGCCGTTTGTTCACTTTGAAAGCACTCAAAGGAGTTAATAGCAGATGATGATTAAGCAGATGGCTCTTAAACTGATTTTTCCATGTTAGGAGTCTGGGAAAGATTTCTTATTGGTACTTTCCTCCACATCCTACCTTGTCAGATAATATGCTCTTTGATAGCTGTTAACAGGATGCAAAGGAAAAGATGCCTCTTTTTAATAGGAAAACCCCAACTCCAGCTAATAGAGTGTCCCAATAGATCAGTTTGGATACAAATTTCATGCACCGTCACTGTCAAGGGGCGCTGCTGACATTTTAAGTTGGCATCAATTAATCTATAGATTTTTCTATATGTGAAAAGGCAAAAACAAAACAAAACAAAAAAAACCCAAAACCCCAAAACCCCAAAACAAAATGAAAAACAAAGAAACAAAAAACTCTGTAGAGAAAAACACAAGTCCCCAAGTTGTTTAAAATACAATCTTGTTATGACAAGGACATATCTTCCTTCAAGGGCTCCCTGCAGGCTTCCTTCACTCTAGTTCACTTCTAAAATCTTTCTGAGGAAGAAACCAAAACCAAGGGTAAGCTAATATTATCTATGTTTTTCAAGGTCATCACCTTAGAAGAGAAATTAGTTCTAAAAAAAAGCCTAGGTAATGGCTTAGAGGCCTAGAATACCAACAAACATCCCTTAAGCTGAGAGAAAAACAATCTGCAAGATACGGACTTCCCTGCAGAACCAGTGAGAATGCTAGACAGCCAGGCTGGAGGAAGGTCAGGAGCAAAGCGCTTAGGCAGCATAAACTAATGGAATGTTTATTTGGGCAACCACCAATAAGAAGAATGCTTCCAACCCTTTTCTGCCCTTATCTCAGTCATCTCTATATTTAAGTTCCCAGGAGAGAGAGAGATGAGCTAGCCTGGCTTGGATCTCTCATGCCTTCCCCTTAGCTGGTGTGGGCGGGCTAGGGGTGGGGGGGAGGGGAGAGGGCACTCTGTGGTGGCCCAGATGATAAGCAAAGGAGGGAAAGTTTGTTCCCAAAGAGTGGGCACTGGTGCCAGCAAAGATGGGGAATGCCAGATACAGCGGATGTCCCTCCCGGGCTTTCAGACTGAGTACACGGCTCCCTGTGCTCATAGTTAGGTCATACTTGTTGCTTTCTTGGTAAGGAAGGGGATTTTGGAGCTTGTAATAAATAGTGAAGTAAGCCTCCTTCCTGACACATATTTGACTACAACCGCAAAGAATGAATTAATTTATCTTTAGCAATCAAGTTTCCCAGAAAATAGAAATGCTTTTCAACAGAAGTGGTAATTCACATTCCCACCATATCCAAAGGAAACAAATGAATTTAAAAAAATCCAAAACCTCAAGGTAAGGCAGAACACTGTCATGATACCTGCTTATCAAGCTCAGGTGTGTTCTTTTCTATGCCTAAAAAATAAGGTGATCCATAAATTTCATGAGCTTCCACATCTCATCACAGCTTCTAAAAAGACATTTAAAAAATTATGTATTTTTATTTTATGTGTATGTGTGTATTGCCTGCATGTAGGTAAGTGCACCCATGTTGTGCAGTGCCCTCGGAGAACAGAAGAGACTGTCGGATCCCCAGGAACTGAAGTTAAGTTATTGCCAGTTGTTAGCTGCCATGTGGGTGCTGGGATTTGAACGTGGGTCTTCTGCAAGAACAGTCAGTGTTCTTAATTGCTGAGCCATCTCTCCAGCCCCCAGACATTTGTTTTTAATATTTTATTTTAAGGTTATTTATCTGTTTCTGTGTGTGTGCATACACCTGTCTGTGTGTGTGTGTGTGTGTGTGTGTGTGTGTGTGTGTGTATGTATAGGTACCTGAGGATTATAGAAGAGGACATCAGATCCCCTGGAACTAGAGTTACAGGCAGTTGTAAGCCATCCTACATGGGTGCTAGGAACTGAATTCCATTCCTCTGGCAAAAAAGCATGTGCCCTTAACTGCTGAGCCATCTCTCCAACCCTTGAAAAGTCACCTGTAAATGGCAACAGATACAACAGTAACTCATTCAATGATGTGTGTGATGTGCAGGGCCTGTGTCAGTGCTCACCAGGGCTGTGCTATGGAATCAGCAACACAATCCAAGACTTCTTAGTGTCTGGAGACAAGTTTATGAAGATAACATGGGGCCTGGGCAGTGGGCCATTCTTTGCTCATCTCGTTGTAGTGAACACTGAGGTGCACATCCAGAGTCCCCTTAGAACTGACAGCCTTCCCTGTCAGCAGTAGGGAGCACCGGTCAGCGACTCTCAGTCATCAACCCTATCTAGAGATGGGCATCAATGAGAGAGACCTGCTTTGTCCACCAGAAGCTCACATCTGATAACCAGGCAGACAGCATGGGTGTACAGAGGCCCACAGGTCCGTGCTCCAATGGAGACAACCCTTCCAAGCCATCCGGCTTTGGCAGCCCTTCCTGCTGGCTTGGCAATGGCTTCGGTTGGGATAGCATAGCACAGCGTCTCCACTGCCTGAGCCCGCTGCCTTCTGCTCTCCACAGATGTGCTGATACAGAGAGTACTTTCTGCATGTTGCTTTGGTCTTTGAGTTGGTGTCTCAGGGAATTTAGCCTGCTGACCATGAAGCTGGAGCTTAGTTAATGCTATTTGGATATTTGCATGGTAGAATGCTTTCTGACTGGATGGAAATTGTGGAGCCCAGAATGATCATCACCATCATCCCTGCTCCCCTCTCCCAGTCACGTGGTACATTTCCCAGTTGTCCTCATGGTCATCACTAGCACATCACGTGGTTTCTAATTCAGGGAGCCAGGGGATCTGGATCCATGGTGACTTCACTGAGCCAGGATCTCTCAGTCAAACCTAGAGCTCACTGACAGGGCTAGTGTTGATAGCCAGCTTCCTCCAAAGTTCCGTTGTCTGGTACTACTGAGGCTGGGGTTGTATGCCCACCTACACCCACAAGCATTAACCTTGGTTCTGGGGGTCTGAACCCCAGTCCTCTTGCTTGTGCTCAGCAGTACTTTCACCACTGAGCCTCAGGGATTTTCTATTTCTAAGGTGAGAGCATGGAAGTAGATAATTTTTAAATTTCCTGAGCTTAAATATTCTATGATGTTATAGACAGTAATGCTTCTATGTAAATCAGTTAGAATTCAGGTTCTGTCTCAGGGATGGAAGCTGTTTAATAATAAATGTGAATTGTGCCTGATAGTGATGACCTATTATGTAAATAAAGCCATTTCTGTAACCATCTTTTTCTTTGGACAAAGCTGAGTATGACACTGCTGATTGTTCTGAAAGACTCCTTGACTTACAAATGCGCAGACTATTTCAGTCAAACAGGACCCAGAACTTGGCTCAAGATTTGCTTCCCTGTTAAAGACCTTGCATATTTCTATAGCCTAAAAACAATAGGTAGAGCCTAGAAATAAAAATCAAGCATTATCAGGTAACAGCTACTTGCAAATTAAGAAAAATACTCCAAACTAAACAAAATGAAAACCAAACCAAACACCCAACATTATTCATGGAAATACGTACACACACACACACACACACACACACACACACACACACACACACACACACACACACACACACAGAGTACCACTTTGTGATGTAATCGCAAAGCACTGTATGTTTTCCTAGCATGTAGAGTCAATCTCATGAAAGATACCTTGGAGTTAGGGTGTAGGACATATTCTCTTTACCACACTGAAGTGGACTCCCCACTGGGATGCTCTTGTACCAGTTCACTTTGCTGTCTGAAATCCCAGAATTGACACATCGCATATCATACAACATCCCCTTTTGTATCCCGTCCAATGCAATGTTGGTTTTCAGTGTACACAGAAAACTTAACAAGGAGCACCAGGCTCACCTGCTACGGCTTCCCGCCTTCCCTATGGACAATCTCTGCTTTATCATGCTCAGAAAGTAAAAATCCCAGACCTGCTGCATACAGAGGACCTTTCAGCCAACTGGTCCCTTTGCCCTTGTCCTCAAGAACTACCTTGACAGACCCTCACTTCTGTCTCCCTTTGGCATCACCTTTTACATCTCAGTGTCCCCCTTTTCCACTGTCACAGTGCTCATTGACAGTGGGTGGAATGAATGCTTTGGAAAGGGAGGGGAAGGGAAGCATTTGGACAGATAACCCGGTTTACTGTGCTAGGAGGGATCCTGCATTATGTATATACCTTCTGTTTATCTAACAGCATATTTACTCTAGACCCACGCAGATATTTGTGAATGATCACTGTTGTGATATTGAGAGAGCACAAGTCTATTCTGATAAAGAAAGATGAAAATCTGAATGTCCAACACTGTTCCTTTTTTCCTGTGGGGGATGACTGTGACCCTCATCTTTAGAGACACCATTTTGAGTTTTTTCACTTTTCCTGATAAAGGGTCATTTGCACATTTTACAATTTGCTTTTATTGTCCTTTGGCTGATAGCAAATCATGACTCTGGGAGATAGGGAGGTGTGGTGACACTGGGGCATGCCTGAACAAACTTCTGGCTGTGGGTCAAATGCCTTGGGCTGGACCATTGCTTTACAGCAGCCACAACCCAGGCTCAGTGCAACATGGTAGAGGGTTTGTTCGCACTGTGGAGGACAGATCCTGACTCAAGGGACAGATTTCTCCCACAGAGGATCATAGCTCCCCTTGGCTTCTCAGCTTTCTTCATATTTTTTAATGAATGTCTGTTCATCTTTTTCAAAGCATTCCTCCCATCTGCTTCCACACAAGGTGTCCAACAAAATTGCATTCTGTGACACATGTTGGCTGCAAGCTAATAAAGGAATAGCCAGAGAAGTAGTAAGCAGGTTTTTAATCAGAAGACTATATTGAACTGGAGATGGTAAAATCCTGTGTAACCACCTACAGATGCTGAAAATCTATAAAGCTACAGTGCAGGTCGGTGTGGCTTTACCTCCTCAATATGTGAGCCTTTGTTTTGCCTATAGCTTTATTGTTGAACTTAATAAACTATCACTTTTATCATGTACAGTACATAACTCCTGGAGTTTTATTGCACTAGCTGTAATCCCAGTGTAGGCGAGACTAAACATATCATTTCATGGGTGATATTTTAAATAGAGTTAAAAACGTGTTTCTGAAGATAATTTATTTCTAAGCAATCCAGTTTTCAGAATGAAGATGAGAAATAGTCATTGAAAATCACATTTTGCCTCTCAGCTCCTTATGGTGGTGTCTCCTACGATGTAGGTTTTTAAAGTGTCTTAGAACATCGAAGTAGTTCACCGGTAAAATTATGATTTCAACAGAATCCATGTGGAATGAAACCCAAAGAAAATGATGGGTTATGAGGAAACCTGACACCCTTCGCATTACCCCAAAACTTCTTACAGAAACACTGGCTAAAAATATTAGGAAGGAGAAAAAATACCGCTGGGATCTTAATGTATTTTGCAGACTTTCCTGTACTCTGGGGGACATTTAAGCTTGTGATTTGGGCATTTAAGTGTCTGATGCGGTTCAGAAAAAGGCTGTTTGCTGTCATTTTGTTCAGCGCTACCCTTGGGAATGTCCTGTTAATACTGGGTTAGCGTGGCTTGAAATTTAACTTGCATAGACAACAGCCAGAGAAATGATCAACTTTCCACGAATCTGTTTCCAGGACTGGTTTGATTTTTGCTCAAGTCTAGCCTTGAGATCACCCAGGGGAAGTAATATGCTTGGGACGGAGTCCATTTCCTGAAACTCGAAAGCAGCCCTAGGATCAGGCATTAGGTGAAAATTAATATCGCGTTTATTTTCTTCTCTGATTACATTTTGGACTGTAGAGCTGACGATCCAAAGTTTTAAAGTGAATGGTTTGAGTTAATTTTTTCAAATCAATGTGTGAGTTAAACTTTTGAGGGGTCTGATGTTTGGAGTTCTCAGCACTCAAACACAAACTCTTTGGAATCTTGTCTCCATTCACTGAGCCTTCTGCTCCAGGCTCCCTGCGACCGCTTCAGCCTAGGGGACAACTCTCTGACCATAATAACTCAACTGGTTTTCTTTTAGTAAGACTGGATACAATAGGGAAGTGGAGCAGGGGGCTGCAGAAGGGATAGGCTCAGGCCCAGAGGACCTTGGTGCCTTCCTAGTACTGGGACTTCCCTGAAAGGGGTCCCCTTGCCCCATTCACCCTACCTTCTCACTGGCACCACATCTGTGTAGTCATCAATGAGAACATGGGTGCTCTAAGGGCTGAGCTGGCTTTCTCTCAGAGGTTGGCATCTCTAAGTGATGAATAGCTGGTAAAGTGATTCACTGAGGGACTGACTGCTGAGCCTCTGCCTCATGATGGTGCCACCTGCACTTTGAGCTCCTTTCTGGGAACAGATTATCCCAAGAAACTGACTTCATGTTTTGAGTAAAGATTCTGTTGTACCCAAAAGATTCCAATGTTGTGAATGATTTTTTAAAGACTCCCTCTATTTTGCAGAATACAAATTATATCTACCAGTTATATCCTTCAATATATCATCAATTATCTATCTGATTATATATCAATCATCTACCTCATCTACCCATCGATTATCTATCCATCTTTCTATCATCTATCTATCTATCTATCTATCTATCTATCTATCTATCATCTTTTTTTTATCTATCTTTTCTTCTCTCTTCTATCATCTATCATCTATGTATCATCTATCTATCTATCATCTATCTATCTAGCTATCTATCATCTATCTCTCTATCTAGCTATATAGATATATATTAGAGAGAGACACTATTGATCATCTATCTATCTATCTATCTATCTATCATCTATCTATCTATCTATCGATCGATCGATCTATAATCTATCATTTATTATCTTTCAATTGTCTACCTATTTACCATGTATCTGATACAGACAGATCTGATATAGATAATGACATATATGACTAAGTGTTTTATTTGGACATTGCTTCTGATCTTCTGACTTGGGAGAATAAGACAAAGTCACATTTCTGTCCTGGGTCCTGATGTTCCAGGCTGCATCCATCACTTTAGAAAGGATTACTTTTCCTTATTCGTTTTTGGGAGGAGTTGTCTTTCTCCATGATCTGTGTCTCAGCTGGGTAGGAAGGTGGAGGCTGAGCTTGTTTACAGCTGACAGAAGAAGAATCAATGACTTCCTTCTCATCTGAAACTTAGATTCCTTTTCTTGGACAGTTTGAGGCTCATTGACAATGGATGGAATGAATGCTTTGGAAACAGAGTGGAAGGGAAGCATTTGGACAGATAACCCAGTTTACCGTGATAGGACAGATCCTGTGTTATCTAAATGCTTTCTGTTTATCTAACAGCGTATTTAGTATATTTGTGAATGATTACTGTTGTAATATTGAGAGACCTCAAATCTATTCTGATGAAAGAAAGATGAAAATCTGAATGCTTGATACTATTCCTTTTTTCCTGTGGGGGATGACTGTGACGCCATCTTTAGAGACACCATTTTGAGTTTTTTTTACTTTCACTGATAAAGGGTCATTTGCACATTTTACAATTTATTTTTATTATCCTTTTGACTGATAGCAAATGGTGACTCTGCTAAGATGAAGGTGTAGGGAGAACACCATTGCCTTTCTGTGTGCAGTGATATGCAGTTGTCAGCCATGTGAGTGGATAGGAGCCTGCAGTATAGTCTCATGCATCTGGAAACTTAACTGGGGTCGCCTTTGGGATCTCAGGTGAAACCAGCAGAGAGGTGCTTCTAGGAAGAAATCAGCTTGGGATGGGCTTCAGTTACAACTTCCATGCTGTGGCTCCTGCGGGAGGACATAGCGTGTTGAACTGAGCTGGCATCACCCGTGGACACAGAGGCAAGCTGAACTTGGCATACTTTAGGGCACTATGATCATCATTGTTCAGAGGAACTCTCCCACAAGATAGACAGCTGCCCTTACACAGAGATGGGGAGGAATCAGGAAGGGGTTTTACCTCATGACAAAGAATAAAGAAAAGACTATGTATGCCCAGGAAGAAAGACACGATGTGACAAGGGGTAAAATATCCGGATAGAGTGAATTTAACTGTTCTATTCAAGGAATAGAATGACTAGGCATCAATTAAAATCCCAGGCAGCTAATAACAACAAGTATAATCTACACTTACTAAATACCTTTCATGGTATCTGATTGCCAAGTTTTATTTTGGTTTGCAAAGCAAGTGCCATTAACTTTTTTCCCTTTTATTAACTTTGTTCTTTGACAATTTCACGCCTGTACATAATGTATTCTGATTACTCTCATCCCCCACCCTCTCATACCCTTCCTGTCCCTGTCAGCCTCCTCTTCCCTCCTAGCCCCTTTCCCACATGAGTCTTTTAGTTTTGTTTGGGCACCCACTGAGTTTAACCAGGGCCATTTGTGTGGAATCATTTTCTCCCCTTCCTTCCCCTCCCCTCTCTTTCCTTCCCCTTCTTCTACCTTCCTCCCTTCATTACTCTCATCCCCCACCCTCTCATACCCTTCCTGTCCCTGTCAGCCTCCTCTTCCCTCCTAGCCCCTTTCCCACATGAGTCTTTTAGTTTTGTTTGGGCACCCACTGAGTTTAACCAGGGCCATTTGTGTGGAATCATTTTCTCCCCTTCCTTCCCCTCCCCTCTCTTTCCTTCCCCTTCTTCTACCTTCCTCCCTTCTCCCCTTCCTTCCCTTCCACCCTGCAGTGAGTAGTTTTTGGTTCTAACTGTAATTAGCTCACTTTCAGTTTTCCTCTCTTCCTTCCTTCCTCCCTCCCTCCCTCCCTCCCTCCCTTTCTTCTTTCCCCTTCAAAGTTAACAGCCATGGCCCAGGCTCCATCAAGCCTCCTCAGGAAACCTGGTACAACTGGAGCTCCTCTACCCCTCTCTCTTCTGCTCTTACTTCCCTGTAGTCTGTGTCTACAGAAGGGCTAGAACAAACTCAAGATCCCAGAGAGGATCCTCCACTCAGGGTCCTCAATGGCCCCCATCTCAGAGGAAACTCAAACTTCTGGAAAAGCCCTGCAGACGCCTCCTCCAAGCTCCCAAAGCTTTCTGCTTTCCTTGATGCTTCTCTCCAACCACACCAACCCAGTCATGGTACTTGGTGTAAACCCAGTGGTTTCCTCAGCTGGGGAACCCTCACTTCACACACCCATAGCACTCCTTGGCTTCCTCTGGAAGGACCTCTGTTCTATGATCTCCACTGGGAGAAGTCAGTCATAGCCAGGTACAGTGACACCCCCAGGCTCTTTCTATAACCCCCATAACCTTTTCTTATTTTTTACTAAGCACTACCCTACCATTCCCGACATCATGTGTGTATGGTCATGCTCCACATCATGACATTTTGTTCAATGATAGTCCACATATATGACAGTTGTCCTGTGACATTATAACAGAGTGAGAATTTTCTATCACCTGGGCTGTCATAGCTATTGTAACATCATGGCATAACAAACCATCACTTGCTTGTAGTGATGCTGTAACAAGCCTACTGAAGGTTTAAAATGTCATAGCACATGAATAAATCAGTAAAGAAGAGTTCATATGAACCTACTATAGTCCAAGTGTGTTGTGTCTAGAAAGTTTATAGTAGCATATTGTATCCCAGGTGTATCCCAGGTCTTCACACACATCACTCATACACTCTGTTCTTGTAGGGCAACTTCTGTTCTCCCAAATTCTGTGAATGGAACTGTCCTGTACAGTCTTTTACACCATACTTTTACTGTATCTGTTTTCTGTTTAGCTATGTTTAGATTAATAAATTCTTGCCATCTTAGAATTGCCTAGAGTATTGAGGACAATAATCTACTCTACAGATTTGTGGCCTAAGATCAATAGGTCAACCTGTATAACTCAGGAGTATAGTGGGCTGTTCTCTCTGGGTTTGCATAAGTACATTATAATATAATCTCAGTAAATCTTAACCCATGAAAATGGTATTCTACAAAAATTGCAGGCTTGGAGGAGAGAACTTTCTGGGTTCTGTGATTTTGTGGCTTTCCTGATTTTGTAAAGTTGATGAGTTGAACACGGGCTTCTGATTCACTCGCCAGTGTTCCTGTCCTCCATTCCTGCCTTCCCACTATTGTGACTCCTGCATAGACTTTTATCAAAAGAGCAGTTATTTGGGCCTGAGAAGATAGCTCAGTCAGTGAAAGCCTACCGTATAAGCCTGAGGGCATGAGTTTCTCAGAACCCTTGTTAAACAAACAAACAAAAGCCCCATGTGATGGGGTGGTGGGAACAGGCAGGTATCAGGGAGTTGCTGGGCAGCCAGTCTAGCCTAATTGTGAGTTTCAGGTCAATGAGAAATCAGGACACACACACACACACACACACACACACACGCACACGCGCGCGCGCACGCACCCAGGCACACACCCAGGCACACACTTACAAACTTTATACAAAATAAAAAAGAAAAAAAGAAAATAAAGCAGCTATTTTAAGTCTGGAAGCCTACTGAAGTTTTGCATAAGGGAAGGACTTGGGGCCTGAATTGAAGCTAAGTGGTCCTGTGCAAGCTGTACAATGAATCCTACTCTGCCAACCTCTGACCCTGTCTTCTGAAATATGGTCATAAAATAATGGATCTGTAAACTGCTCTGGGCAATTATGGCACCCCCGGAGTGAAAGTGGCTGTCATTAGCCACAGTTATGGACACCAGCTTGCTGCAGCTGGCTTCCAGCCAGGTTGGGAAACTGGCTTCATGAGGGGAGGACACAGGTTCAATGGGATAATTAGGCAGGGATTGGTGCAGGTTTGTTGATATAAATGTGCTCCAGATTAGCCTTTCCCCCAACTCCTTGCTGAGTAAGGATCAGACAAAACAGGTGGAAAGCTAATGGGAGGATGTGAAATTAATACTTTGTTTCCTGGTCCCGCCTTTGTTGTTTCTGTACGGAGAGTTTCTTGAGAATCTTCAAACACATTAAAGCACAATTTTCATCTCAATTTATTTAGTTTAGTCTAAAACCTCAGGCCCAACTGGGTCTGAGGCATCCAAGTTTTCAACAGAAGTTTCTCGGCTTTGGTGGGAATGTTCTAGGAATAAACATCTGGAAAGTGGAACAATTCAAAAAATACAAACACAAGCCTTTCAAACCAGCTATTAAACGCTAATGGCACCATGGCAGACTTCAAATGTCAACTTGACCTTAATCTAATCAATTTGTTCATGCAGGAGAGTTAGGCCAAGTCTCAAAATATTCTAGCCACTTACGTTTCTTTAACAATAGTGCTTTTTGCCTGGCAAGAGGTGGGTTTTTATAACATTTATGTCCTATACAGGTATGGAAGACCAGAAGATCAGAAGTTACTTCCAGATGTCACCTGTCAGTTAAAAGGAAAAAAGATGAAGAAGAAGAAGAAGAAGAATAAACAAACTGGTCTAAGCTTTCACCACGATGGGCTCATTCTCTGGTTCCTGGGAGGGATGTGTGGATGTGTGGTATCCAGCTTGTTCAACATGTACAAGGTCCAGGATTTGATCCCGGGCACCACAAGCAGATTCTGTTTTCTTATCTTTGGACTTGATGAAAGTGTTTCAAAATGACTTTAGAAGGATCTGTAGACTTGGGTTTCTTCCTTCGTGGAAGAGCCTAAACAATGAAACTTTGTTCCATGGTGTATATCAGAGTCCGCAAACCCCCAGTAGGACGTCGTACCCTTCCTTGAAGCTATTTCTGTTCTAGTTTCATCCTTTTCCCTCTGTCCTCAGCCTTCGTTGCTCATGGCTTTCTACTTGGCTCTACCTTGGCTTTTTCTTTGTGTGTTTTTGTCCTGTCTTCAGAGGGAAAGCAATACGGAGCAATCAGCAACTATGGGCTTGAGAGTGATGCTGGTAAGATAATGGGCAAGAAAACTCAAGGCTCTTAGTTCTCCCATGGAAACACTAAGCTTATTAACAACAAATGGCCTAGAGGAACTTTGTGGAGTGGCTGGAAACCAAGAATCTACGGCAAACAGCAAATGTCTAATCAAGGAAGAGTCACTTCCAATGTTATGGTCTTGTTCATCTGCTGCTGTGTCATGTACACAGGACTGTTCCCAATTCCTGGTTTCTCCATCAGGATAGGAGGAAACTAGTACAACTTGTATATAATATTCTGGCTCTTTCAGAAACGACTAAAGGGACTGGTTTCTGTCTCACATGACTGGGAGTGCGGATGGGAATGGTGGCATGATTTGGGTATCAGTTTGGAGGCTGCTGTAAGCACTGAGTGCTGAGGTGCACTAGAGCAGTGGTGGGTGGCGCTGAGCTACATGGACACCTAGGAAGCAAGGAGAGCAAGGCCCTGAGATGTAGCAAATGTGGGACTCACAGGAGCGGTAGAGAGGAATGGGAAGAGGGGCCCAGGGAAGAGGGGTCCAGGGAAGGAAGACACACCTCCAGAATAGGATCAGATCAGTCTACCTTCATGCATGACTGGAGAGCTGGTCCACTAAGTCTGGGAAAAGTGACTTTCTTTTTCAAATGTTGACTCTATCACAAGCTTACATGGCATCTAAATAAGCAGAAAAATGTGGCTCATTCAAAAGAACAAAACAAGTCTTCAGAAATTGACCTTAAGGAAACACAGCCCCCAGATTTGCTTGACAAAGACATCAAGGCAACCGACTAACACATGCTCCCCGTACTACACAAGAACATAGACAATAGGAATCGTGAAAAATTCACACAAAAATGAGGCTGTTAATGAAGATAATTACTAAGAAGAACCAAATAGAAATTAGGAACTGAAAAATACAATGATCAAGTTGAAATATTCACTGAAGAGCTTCAGTAGCAGACACGAAAGACAGAAGAAGGAAATCTTGAATTTGAAGTTGAGCCGCTAGAAGTTTTTGAGTTTGAAGAGTAAAAAGAAAAGTGAGGGAAAGTGAAGAAACGCTAAGAGACTTAGGGGCATCACCAGGTAAATCAGTACATAGGTTATGAAATTCCTGGAGAAGAGGAAGACAGAGAACTTACTTGAAGAAATAATGCTCTAAAACTTCCCACATCAGAGAAAAAAGCACAAATCTACAAACGTAAGATAAATAACAAGCTCCAAATGGAGTCAATTCAAAGACACCCATGTTGAAACATAAACTGTAGAAAGGCAGATGATCTTAAGACAGTAAGAGAAAGATGACTCATCAGATACAGAGGTCCTCAAGTAGCGCGATAACTAGATTTCTCATCAGAAAACTTGCTAGAACAAAGGAGTGGGAGATTTACAGAGTAAAAGAAGAAGTTGTGGGGCTGGAGAGATGGCTCAGTGGTTAACAGCGCTGACTGCTTTTGCAAAGGAGCTAGGTTCGATTCCCAGCATCCACATGGCCACTATGGTCCATAACTCCAGCTCCAGGGGCTCTGACACCCCCTTCTGACCTCCAGGGGCATTGTATGACACAAGTGCACTTACATACATGCAGGCAATACACCCATACACATAAAATAAAAATAATAAATAAAAATGAGAAAAGAAAAGGCTGTCATTGAGCACTTTACCCTGCAAAATGTTCCTCTAGCACATGAAGGAGAAATGAAAGCAAACCCAGATTCTTTTAGTGTCACCCATTACCTTTAGCACTATTTCAACTGTGTGGGGGATGTTAAATGGAATGCTTCAAGTTGAAATGGAAGGGTATCAGGCCATCACTCAAACCCATACAAAAAACATGAAATTTTCTGACAAAAGGGAATATATGGAAAATTACTGTAATACTGTTTTGTTTTGTTTTGTTTTGTTTTGTCTTTTTGAGCCAAGCTGGCCTGGAACTCCCTGTGTAGACCAGGCTGGCCTAGAATTCATAGAGATCCACTTGTCTCTGCCTCCCAAGTGCTGGAATTAAAGGCATATGCCACCATGCCCAGTTTAAGATGCTAAATTATATGTGTATGTGTGTGTGTGTGTGTGTGTGTGCATGTGTGTGTACGTGTATTTTACCACAACTAAAAAGTAACTTTTGGGGATGGAGGGATGGCTCAGCAGTTAAGAGCACTGACTGCTCTTGCAGAGGACCTGGGTTCAATTCCCAGCACCCACATGATGGTAAATAACTGTCTGTAACTCCAGTTCCAAGGAGTTACAAGGAGGGCTCCAAAGCCCTCTTCTGACCTCTGTGGGCATTGCAAAACATGGGTGCACTTACATACATGCAGACAATACACTCATACACATAAAAATAATAAATAATTTAAAAATGTAACTTTCATGGGAAAGGGACTTACTGGTAGGAGGTTGGAGTGTTGATGGGGTGGAAAGAGATAAGACAGGGTACAAGCAATCAGAATATATTATATACATGTATGAAATTCCACAAAGGACTCATTTAATTTAAAAAGCCCTTTTAAACAGACATTGGAACTAGATGATCATGAGCATGTGTTGCAAGCTTCTTGAATAATCTGAGTAATTCAATAATCTTGAAGCTTATGAGTAATCTGAGGCAAATAACTCCTTACCCTGAGCCTCAGTTTTCTCCAGCACTACATTAAAATAAAGGCTTGTAGGTCATGGTGAAGATAAAATAGGCCACTGCATATGAATCTCTTGAGACACAGTAAAGAAAGGAATGTTCTAGATGACAAGCTTCTTGCAGGGAAGACTCTAGTTTGCTATTAGTTCAAAGTGCACAGATAATTGTAATTTTATTTGAGAAGTCTATTTTTTACTAAAAGGAATATATATTAAGTATTGGAGAGATGCCCAGCCCTAAGTGACACACCTACAATGGAACCCCTACACCTAAGGTCACGGAACATTGTAGAACAGGGGGTAGAGAGGGTACCAATGCATCTCTCAACTCTCACCATCGAAGCTTCCTCATGCCACAGAGGGCGATGAACACAGAAGACCGTAACTGGCCAAAGTGTAGAGAATAAGAGACTGCAGAGTGTGTGTCCCTAGACAGGACGGCCATATTAAACCTCACCCACCCATGGCTCAGGGAACATTGAGGAAGAGGGGGTGGATAGACTGTAAAAGCCAGGGTTGATGTGTGACCACAAGGAAACAGGCTTCAGGCCTCTGGGACCTCGCTCAAATGAACCTACAGCAACGGTGTCAGCATGCACAAGACCCGTGCTGACTCAGTCAGACAAAAACCCAGCATAGAACTGTGCAAATAGGCAGCAGGCCCCATTCTTAACTGAGGAACTATTGGCAGCTGATTACTGCTGGGTGAGGGAGTGTTGATCTTCCTAAGGGAGAGACTCTAGATAGGCTGACTAGACCCTGTTGGATGAATTTGCATCGAGGGATGTCTGGGTGCACAAATTTGACTCGACAGGCCTTCACATATATGACAGAATGCATGAAATCCAGTGGAAGGCTATAGAGAGTGCAGATGGGGGAGGGGGTATAAATATGATTAAGATGTATGAAACCCACAAAAAATCAATAAAAATATACATTACTCATGAGAGTAATATAAGAAAATGAATCTGTATATGCAGATAGTTTCCCATCCTATGAACATATTTTATAGACTAGACACTCCCACCAGTGACTTTGTAACAATGCTATGTCTCTTCCCATCATCCTTTTCGGTGTCCTAACACACCACAAAGGTATCACCTCATGTACATCCACAAGGGAAAGGAGATATGGGATCCTCTGATCTGACTTTTGCAGCCTCTTCTCCCCATGTCAGAGGCAGGTGGGGGGCAGGGGAATGGCTCACAATATGAAGAGTGGTTTTGTTCTGTTTGTTTTATTACCACTCCCAGACTCTGTCCCACAAAAATCCAGCCCAGGGGACTCCAGTTGTGGCTTCAGCCAAAAGAGCAATGAAGAGTAACTTCTCAGTGATTATTTAGGTTCCAGCAGCCTTGTTTACATAGATTTATTTGGAAAAATAAAGCCTTAAAATAGAAGTCCAGACTTATCTTGTGAAAGCCTTTTCCTACCCACTTACAAGCAACAAACTCTTTGGTTTATTTTTTCTTTCTCTTTGAGATACAGTGGATTCCAAGAGGAAGCTGATGTAAAGTATTTGGACACACAGCTAAGATTTGAGGACCATCTATCTCTACAGGGATGGGGAAGTTTGAGTCAGTAATTTGCCATGCCAGTGAACTACAGGTTTGTAGAATTATTTTAAAAAGAAAAAGAAAAAAAGGGGCATTTTCATCTCAACAGAGAAAAGACCTCTTTGATGGACTGAAGAGAGCAGATGGAACAGACAGGCCTTTGTCATCATTGAAACTATGGTCTCCTGGACATCCCTCTGCCCTTGAAAGCTTCTTGGGCAGTGTCCATGGTCTGGTAGGCCCTCATCTAAACTCTTAAGGCCATGGGCCAGCAATGTCCCATACCCACACAGAATGGAGAAGGCTCAAGATGGCCTGCAAATACCTGTGCCCCTCCATAGGTGTCTCTGGAAGAAGGGGAATCACCCAAGCAGCATGCTGACAGCAAAGACCCCAGCTAGCCCCTGACTGGAAGGAGGAAAGCCTGTGACTGACTGGGGAGCATCTGCTACAAGCAAATGTTTTTATTTTGCTTTTCTTCTGGGGAGCAGCTCCTACCTTGGGAAGAGGCAGAAGGATGACAATGGCCTTGTCCCTTTGGTGATTACAGAAACTGTCCACAGAATGAGCTGTTAGATGGTTTAACAGAGAGAGTACTTGGGTGGAAGCCTGCGTGTGTGTGTGTGTGTGTGTGTGTGTGTGTGTGTGTGCGCGCGCGCGCGTATGCATGAGTGTGTGCAGATTCTTATTAAGCAATGGTGACTGGATATAATTTTGAATCACAGCTCTGACTGGGATGTGAGTACCTAAAATGGGTTATAGAGGGATGGAAAATGTCGACATCATCAGGTCAAAGCTGTCACATGTTCGTGGTTAATGCAGATGGCATGAGACAGTGTCAGAGATAAAATGTTAAGAACCTCCAACATTCCAAGTCTGACAGAGCCTCTCCCCTTTCTGGCCAGAGCTGCTGTTCCCCAGCAAGCATAGCCCAGAGAAGATAAATCAGCCAGTGGCCTAGGGTTAGAACTTTGAAAAACAACAACAATAAAGACCAACAAGTTATAAACCCTCAGTCCACAAGTGTCCCCAGGAGACCTGCCTTTTGCATTCCCTCTGTCTGCTGAGGACCGCAAGGGATCTCTGGGAAGTCAGTGGTTCTTGGGGTCAGGCTGAGGCTCCGAGAACAGTTTTACATGTTAGCCAAATCCAAGTGGGTTGTTTGGAACAGGAAAGACAAGGAACCAATTTTAGAGAATTATCCACAGACTGAGGCCTAGAGGGATGTGTAAGGAGCAATGGACCTATCAGCAGGAAGGATGCATCTGGGCCGTGTAGACTGTCTTTCCTAAAACAATGGAAACCAGGAGCTCTTTGGGGCTAGGACAGACAAGGGAAGTCTGGGAGCCCTGCAGGTTAAGCCCTGTTTCTGATGTTGATTAACCAGAGGGACAAATGACTCCATTCCCTTGATCAGGAAGCAGCTAAGTGTCCTTCCCAGCTCCAAACATCACCAGTTCTTTTCTTTCTTATTATTCACCTTGACTTTTACCCCCAAGACTCTTCTTTTTTTCTGATGTCTGGTTCCCTGGCGTGGTCTGTGCTGGAGGGCTAGTGACATGTGAGAGTGACAGGATCCCAGCCTCCTGGTGTTCTTCATCCAGTGTTGCTTAATGTGAGTTTAAAAAGTAATTTCATGTTCTACAAACCAGCAATTATTTTGCAAAGTTCTCTTAATTCTCAAATCCATGATTCTCTCTCATCTGTGCTACAGATCTATGTGTTGTACATTTCCATGGTGACCTAGGGTTCTGTGGACAGTTATCCCAGGGCTCCAAGCTCCTGTTTCTCTCTGTATTTGAGGACAACGATCTGACACACCTGCTCTGAGAGGCTGACCGTGAGCATCTTGGCTGACATTTGTAAAGAGTAGAAATGGTCCCTTTTCCTTGTGATTCTGCATCTCCTCAAACAAACCTCTTTATATCTAGAGACTGTTTAGTCTTTTCTCGAACTCTAAGTTACATTTCAAACAAGCACCGGGCTTTATACTAATGCTGAGGCTTTGAAACCGCTGTGGTTAATGACTCCACCAGCTGCCTTTCGTCCGCTTTCTGAGTGACCTCTGTAGGAATAACGGCCACCTAATACCTCCCTCTCCACAACTAGGTCAACAGAGAGTCATTTGGCTGATTTTTCCATCAACAAGCTGGGGAGGGAGTTGGGGATTGGCACACATCGCTTGTATCCATTTCGGTCTCCAGCCTCCCTCTGTACCCAGGCCTTCATATTTCTCCAATAAACATGAGATGACTCTGGTTGCAGTAAAATGATAGAACCATCCAAGCCCTGCCCTGCTAAGAAAATGCACTACTTCCCTGTTCCCTCCCCCAAATATAAACAGACAAACCATGGGCTGATAGTGTCTTTGCTATAGATAGGCTTGCAATATTTAAATATTTGTGTTTGATGTCCCTCTTCATCCATCACTCTTTTGCTCTTTCCCAATTATGACAAGCACAGGACTTCAGCGATCTTCAAGCATTCATTTAGCCTCTCAGGAGGAATGTTAGCTTAGAGGTCAAAGCTTCTATTGTTTGAGTAGCAAGATTGCTAGGTCAACATCTGGGAGCCGGGCGGCTGTGTTGCATCTGGGACGGGCCTCACCAAAGTGTTAGCTTGCTATGAGTAGTTGGCAGAATTGAACCCAAACCAGGAGCTATCACTCCAGAAGCATGGGTCCAAACCGTCCCTACGCTGTTGGAGTTGTTGGGTTTTGCTCCTCTGGCCTTGTCCTCCCTGGGGTTTCAGATGTACACATTAGAAGTTAGAATCTCTTTCCAGTAGGTGATGGCAGGTTACCATCTTGGAATCATGGTGCCAAATGTGTCATGGTATCTTCTGTATAAGAGAAACCTGTGCTATGTTTTTATCAACTGTGTATTAGTTCTTTTCTAGGTTTTAAAGTCCGTGCTTTAGAATCCTGACAATTTCTTTAGTGTGCTCACAAATGATCTCGTCTCAATCACACACATTATGTAAAGGACAAACATGTTGTGATGCTTTGGGTGAAAATTATCTCCCATAGGCTTCGAGTATTTGAATACTTTTAGTTGGTGGTACTCTTTTCTAGTTTCTAGGGGTGGATTGTTGCAGCCCATATGCTAATGTGTTTTGTCTGCCTGAGGCTGAGGACCTAAGAAAGATCATAAAAGCATTAGCCAAATACAGGGACCATTTTTTGCCTCACTCCCTGCCCTCAGAATTCCCCACCACAAGTTTATTTCCTGGCAACTCTTATTCAGAGGCCCAATAATATGGGGACCATTTGGTCTTTGGCTGCAAATACTCTTACTGTCACAAATATCAGATTTATCTCTTTCATTTACTGCAGGACAAGTAGATGTCGCCGGTTTCCATGAAAATATTGATGTCACCAAGAACAGTTTTCTGGGTGGAGAAATTCTAGGGACAAAAAACAACTTAGCAAAAGTCCAAACTGCAACGTTGCATGATTATGTCAGCTCTTATGCTTTGGTAGAGAGTAGAACGTGACTGTGATAAAAATGGAATCTTAAAACTAGTGTGGAGAGCAGCCTCCTCCCCTCATAAGGACACTGGAATATTTGAAGCGAGTAGTCAATAAAAACAAATACTGTTTTGGTACATTCTTTCTGAGGAGAAAGGCCAGTTTCTTCCTCTTCTATTGTGTTTTGGTGCACGGGGGAAGCAATGTGAGTTTGTATTTTAAGGGGTGTGTGTGTGTGTGTGTGTGTGTGTGTGTGTGTGTGTGTACGCATCTACACATTCCCAGTTGGGAAGTAAACTTCCTTGCTGATTTAGGGCAGTTTTAAGAAGCACATTTACAATGAACCCCTCCCCCGCTCTTGGTCCTGCTCTTTCTTTGTGAAATCCATACGTCGTAACTGATATGAGGCGCCAACTGCTTTGCCACACATGTGAATTTAATAGAGGCAAATTGAGATGAAATCATTCAAACCGGCCAGGGTGTTTTCATCAGAGGCAACATCATCACGCTAATTCTTTTTCCAAGTCAGTGGTGCATCTAGGCCTCTTGCAATGGGTGATTGATAGGGCTGGCTGCAGCCAGGCACCATGAGTGCAGGTGCTTGCGTGGAAGCTGGCCCTGATGAACCCGGCTCCTTCCACACGGGTTCCCCTGACATTAGTACACGCTCTTGCACCAACACACAGGGCTCTTGGCTTTCGGCCGCTCCATGCTGGTGCCTCTGTCAGTGTGGATGGGTCTCAAGAGGACTCAGTGAAGAGACTTCCACCACTGGTCCCTAGGCATGCTGTGATGACTATAGCTCCGGTCCTTCCCCCTCAGAGCTGATGTAACCTTCATGCTTAGCTTTTCTTATTATTCTTTCGAACAATAGCTTCCTCTAGTTTATTCGGCAGAAGTCTCAGTGGAGATGTTGTTTTCCTGCTCAGCTTATCCACCTGAATCTCGCTTTGATGAAAGAGCTGCCAGCTGAGGAGCCTTCATCCATCCATTCTTCCCTACCAGTATCAGATCTGGAGAGCCTGTTTTCATAAACTCCATTTCAAACCAATCAAATATCCCAAAATAGCGAGTGTACTCTATAGAGCATATTCATGTATCTAGTTCTTTTGTGTCTGACAGTCTCTTTTAAAAAAATTGATTTTTATGTGAGGTGGTGGGAATGTGCCTATGTATGTATGCATGTGTGTGTGGGTGCACTTCCAAGTGTGTGTGCCTGCATGTAGGGGCCAGAGGTCACCCTCAGGAGCCCTCCATCTTTCTTTTTGACACAAACTCTCTGACTGGGACAGGAGACTCACTATTCTTAGGCTGTCTGACCACCCAGCCTCAGGGAGCCTCTGGTCTCTGTCTACCCAACACAGGGAATGTGAGAGCATGCTGTAACACCCACTAACTTTGGAAGGATTGCCATTCTAATAGAGGTGAATTCTGTAGCTGCTGGAGGAACCTGTGCAGTGGAAGCCGGGGAGAAAGCCTCAGCTCATCTCCTCAGCTCTGTTCCCCCATGACCAACATGGAAATTCAATAAATATTTGATACATTGTTACATGACTACAAAAAGGAATCCATGCTGTTGGGAACCGGGAGCAGGACTAGGGCCTGCATCTAGGTACTCATGCTTACAGAACAAGTACTTTACTGACTGGACTGAGCTAGCTCTCCAGCCCCTACTTTGGACTGAATATTGCCATGGCATCATTGTTAATTTACACTTAAGGATACTATACCTCACTAAGTTGACTTTGCCCAATCCCTACAACTACTAACTCAACCAGGATTTGAACCCAGCTCCTTTGCCTTGGAGTATACATGGATTCTTCGGGGCCTTGACTGATTCTGAGTATCTGGGGTCTAGACTGCTAGGGAGGCATTTATGTGGATTTTCATGTTCAAGATGTGCTTGCTGGGTATTAGGGTGGGGTATATCCTGGGCAAGAGTGGACGACTGACAGTGGGATTAAATACTGAAGGGGAAACAGAGAAGGCTCAAAGAGAAATGCCGTGCTCGTTGTCAACTTGATACACCTGGGAGGGAGAACCTCAATTGGATATAATCACCTCTATCAGATTCCCTTATGTGCATGTCTGTGAGGCATTTTCTTAATTATTGTGTGATGTGGGAAGGTCCAGCCCACTGGATGGTGCCGCCCTGGGCAGGTGATCTTGAGTTGTATTAAGAAAGTAGGTTCAGAGGAGCAAGCCAGTGAGCAGTGTTCCTCTGTGGTCTGTACTTCGGTTCCTGCCAAGGCTCCCTTCCATGATGAACTGTAAGTTGAAGGTGACATAACACTTTCTTTTTCAGGCTGGTTTTCACCAGTGCTTTTATCTCAGGAACAGAAACCAAACTGACAAAGTGAAAGTCACTAAAACAAGGAGAAGCACATGTGTTAGCGATAGACGAGTTAGGTAAGAGCCGGTGGGGCAGAGTGGAGGCAGCAGGTGAAGATGGGGCTTGTGGGTCACGGTAGGTGCCAAGAGTCAAGTTGGTCTGGGTCATAGTTATACCTTCCATGAGGGATTAGATTACCAATGAGGATGTGAGATGGTATTCATGTATTCCAGGATTGATAATGGCTCTGATTTTACAATTGTAGAAAATGAATTAGGAGGGAGGGTAAGACCAGCTATATCCCAGTATATCTTTTAAAGATCACCAGGACCTGTGACTGATTGTGGACTCACTGGTCTGGGCCCTGCCTGCCGTCCTCCAGTTAGTAAATGATGTAGTCACCAAAGTCAGCTCCAGCCTCTACGCTGTCCTTTGTAGGATCCTCTGATTTTCCAGTGGTTCATTTATTGAGTATTTACCAGGGTCTGAAACTTGGTGATGAATCCTTGGGTGTTCAACATTTATTATTTTTGCAAAGTATTCTCTTTTTCATTCTGGGAGTTTAGGATTACTCAAGACTTAGCAAGGACATCCTGTCTTTGAAACATAGGGCAATGGCTGATCAGTTTCATAAATCAGCTGAGGAGTCAATGTCAGGCGTTCACAATAAAACAGTCACCTTTGTCAAGATATTCTGGACGCATGATGACTTTATTCTGAATTACATTACATTTGTGCTCTTCTGGCAGAAAGTCCCAAACACTCCTTAACTTTCCTTTTATCATTTGCGTGTAAATTTGCAGTCTTTATCATTTGTGTTCTTGATGAATCCCCACATCGCTCCATTTTTGAAGTTGTGAAGCTTCTGTTGAATTTCAGGTCCCCTTCAGGGTCTCTTTTTCTCCTTAGTGTTTTTAGTGAGACATCACATCATGCTCAGGATGACCTTGTATTCTTTCCTGAGGGTGGACATTTCTTGTTTTTTGGCTCTTTCATGTCCTAAATTCTAGCTAGCAATTGCCAACTTTTATTACACTCCTGGGGGGTAAAAAAAAAAAACCCCAAAACCTAGCAGCGTAAGACTCTCATAGTTTGAAATTCTCATATCAAATTTTATTGGCCCCCAAATCCAAACTGATTAAGATTTAGAAATGAATTCAAGTATAATCTTCAAAATGGGTGCTGCCCTACTTTCCTTTCTTTGCTGTGCTAATTACCATGACCAAAAGCAACTTGGGGAGGAAAGGATTTATTTGGTTTATAGGTTCCAGTTCATCACTGAGGGAAGCCAAGGCAGGAACTCAAGCAGAGATCACAGAGAAATACTGCTTACTGACTTGCTCCCCCTGGTTTACTCAGCTATTTTTCTTATATAACCCAGGCTCACCTGCCTGGGGATGGCACCACCCATAGTGATCTGGGCCCTCCTCCATCAATTGGCAATCAAGACAGACATGCCCCACAAACATGCTGCCATGCCAGTCCAATGGAGCCATTTCTTCAGTTGAGCGTCCCTCTTCCCAGGTGTATCTCATTTGTGTCAAGTTGACAAAAACCACAGGCACCAAGAGCACAGATGTGAGACGGCTTCTTGCTGTTACCATGAATTTCTAGTGAGACTATGCAGCTCCCATGTCTTCTACCAATTGCCTTAGAAGTGGCTGGGGATGAGTCCCGTGGGCTTTCCTATAAGGCATGGCACCATAATCACTGAGCTTTGAGACAGATACAGAGTACAGGGGCTGGGCACTGCTGAATGGCTAAAGAGATTGGTGTTAAGAGTGACTCATCTGTAGCTCAGGCTCTGCAGGACACTGAGGCACTGTGACTCACTCAAGAAGATGGTTGAGACCAAATCAATGCTCCCTGTGCCGTGAGAATTTCAGGACCCTGGAGTGACTTCAGAGTCTGCCCAGATCAGCAACTGAATCAAATGGATGTGGCCTTGTAAACTCTAGCCTAAACAAAGACTGAAGGAGTTCAAAAGCTGGTTTCAGAGGTTTGAAAATTCGGGATGGGGTTCCTGCGGCCCAACCGTGCCAAGACGAAATGAGTACAACAGTGTCAAGATCAAGCTGTCACCATAAGAACACAGCTGGCAACTTCCTAAGTCTGTTGGAAAGAAGTCAAAGCCCAGAACACTTCTTCTGAGAACTTGTGCCTCCAGCACACTGCTGAGTCCCCGTACCACCAACCGTGAGGCAGGTTTACTCTGGGTGTGTTGGTCCCTGCTCATCTTACTGGTGGGATTTTTGATCAAGGAACACATGGTGTTCATTATGTGCATGTGAATTGGCTAAGGGGCAGAACGGGAATGCTAGTTTCCTACTCTTAGCTCCTGTTGTGGCCAGAGATGAATCACCTGGCAGAGTTTTGAGGTCTGCTTTGCTTGACCTGGAAAATGGTGATAATGGTCATTCCCTCAGTCGAGAGACAGATGGTATGTGAAAGGCAAGTATGGCATTGGTATGATGTAAGGAATATGGGATTTAGTACTTAGAAGATGTTGGCTGGAGTAAAGTTTATAACATTTATTCACTGTGTGCCCATGGCACAATGACTTAATCTACTTAAGCTTTAATTTCCTTGACTCTTTAATGGGGATAAAGGCACCTGCCCTACAGGGTTGTTACAGGCACCAGATAAGATAAAGTCTATAAAAGTGCTTTACTAATTTAACAAATGTTAAGGTTGAGTCAGCTTTTGCCAAGAGATCTGCTAGGAACTGAGGCTAAGTTGGCAAACAGTATACACTGACCGCTGTCAAGGAATTGCAAGTATGCTGGGGACACAGATGCAAATGAATGACTTATAATGGTTATAACTCCATCAAGTAATATTGAAAAGTATGAAGGGTAAAGTTAATGGTATTATAAACAGAAAAAAATGCCTAAGCTGAAAAACAAACATGGGTTTAAGATTGATAGGCAGGTATATATTTAATGGGACTCAGAGGGAGTTTGACCTGTGGAGGACATGCACATATTAGTATTATTATCTAATACTAAACATTTCCCAAGTTTTAGACTCATAACTTGACCGAAGATCACTTGATCATTTTAATCCACAAAAAAATATTGTAGAGAATTTAGTGATCGTCTTTAGAAACTTCTGATTCAAAAAAAAAAAAAAAAAAAGCTTAATGCTGCAAATGTAAACATCTGTTCATTTCTATTCAACAGAGGCTTTTGTGAGCTGTACTGGAACAAGAGTAAGGTAGCGACTTCTCATCTTATAAGTAACATCCATGCAATGACAGGAACAGGCATCCATTGATAGTGACATTGATTTAACATACTATAGCTCAGCATATTTGCTGTGGTGATCAGCTTGCGTTCTCTATTGGACATCTGAGGCATGTGGGTGGAGCTTATTGAAGCAGTGTGAATGGCTGTCTGGAACCTTATCCTCTATAACTGTGTGCTCTGAGAACTTAGAGAAGCCAGAGGCTGATGTGAGGATTGGCCTTTCTTACTCTGATCCATCTACACATGCTGTGTGTGAGGATAAAGCAGGGTCCACCTGAACTTACCACGGAATGAAAATGCACACTTCTCTGCCAAGTTGGCTGTGTCAGGACAGGGGCAGACTTAAGGTGACTTCAGCTTCAGCTGCAGGGCCAAGTTTGGAAGGCTCATTTAGAATCTCAATCATGTAGAAACCATAGAACCGCCCTGATGGCTTAGCTGGGAGGCCTGTTGTTCTATAGGGAGTGTCTGCACCGTCCCAACCAAGCACTGCCAGAGCTTTCCTAACTACAAGTGCAGGTCAGAGCACAGAGATCCATCTGAGAGACTAATATGATTCAGGCTTTGGAAGCAAATGGAAATGTATTACGTACTAGTAGGACGCCCAAACCATACTCTTCTGTGTGTACGTGTATGTGTGGCGTATGCACATGTGTGTGCACAGGTGCCTATTTCTGTTCATGTGGAGTCCAGAGGAGGATACTGGGTGTCCTGCTCTATCACTTTCCTCCTTACTCCTTTGAGACAGGGACTGTCACTGAACCTAGAGCTAGGCTGATGGCCAGCGAAGCCCCAGAAATCCTCCTGTCTTTGCTCCCCAGAGAGCTGGGGTTCCACACATGCACCACTATGGCTGGATTTTATGTAATTGCTGGCGATTTGAACTCGGGTCCTCAGGCTTGTACATGAAGCACTCTTATCTACTGAGCCATTTCCCAGGTCCTAAAATCTCCACTTTTCTTATTCCCTACTACAAGTCAAATGAATGCGGAAAACTGGGCTTTATAAAAATCTATTGATTTCTAAGAAAAATGTTTTGACAAAGTGATCCATCAGTATTTATTTTCTGACTTACCTGCTCTTCCTTAACAGAAGTCCTCTACAGTGTTAAGGAAATTTAACATTCAAAGTGCCTCCCAGCTTACTGCTCAGCAAGGTGTCAAAGAAGGAAGCAAGCATTTCTGTGTCACTTCTTGCAAATGGCAGGAAACATTATGAGGAGGTCTTGTGTGCCTCCCGTATCCATACAACAGGGTGCAGAACCATGATACTAAGATGCATAAGAAATGACCTTTTACTCCTGTACATCTTTAATTCATCTTTCTTTATGAATTAAAATGTGACCTTGGGCCAGAGATGGGGCATTGTGTGGGAGACACTGAGCACACTCACTGGGTGAGGAACGGGCTTAAGAAGACAATATCCACTCAGCAGTCAGCTTGGGAGGGAACTCAGGTAGAAAAAAAATGTTACTTAGCTACTAAACACAAGTCTAGGGGGACTTAAGTTTAGATAAAATCGAGACAGTTGAGACACTTGACAGGTAGAATCAACAGCCTCCTAGCAGCAAGTACTGTTAATCATAGATACCACACATAGAAAGTCACCTTTTAAGAAACACAAGGAATTGATTCATTTTTATGAAAATAAAGGAGTAAATTTTGTATATCTGATACATTCAGGTCAGGGGCTTACAAAAGGAGATGTATAAGTTTCATACCCTGAACCATATTTTCCTCCAGTCTTTAATGCTTAATATTGATTATCAAATCAACAGAAGCTAGAATTGTTTAGGAGATGAGTCTCTGGGTATAGTATAAGAGATTATGTTGGTTAGCTTCTGGCCGTACCAAAGATGCACCCGAAAGCTGGACGGGACCATTTCCTGGGCTTGGGGCTTAGACTCAATGCAAAGGACAAAATGAGCTGAGCACAGCATTCCTTTTTACCTTCTTCCAACTGTGCAGTGTGGCCAGCTGCCACGAGCTCCTGCTGCCATTATTTCCCCTCCATGGTGGACTCCAACTCTGTAGTACAAATCTGCCTGGGAAAAAGCATTTTATGACATTCCTGATGTTTGCAAAGCTTTGTAGGTTAATGGAGCGCTGGGGATCAGACAAAAGTGACAGCTCTAAGACCTGGATACATAATTTTAACTTTGAGATGCCGTTTTCTCTCTGAGATTACATCTTATAAACTATAATGCCAACCATAAAAACCTATAAAGAAATAAAGTTAATCTTAAATTTTTTAAAGTAGAAGATAGCTAGCCATACCAGGCTTAGGAGGTTAAGAAAAGTAGGCTGTGAGAAGCAGAGATTATGCATAGCCTGTCATAGTTCCTTCAGGAAGAACTGACCCCCTGAACAGCACCGAGGGACTTCCGTAAAAGTGGATAAAGGCCTAAATCTCTGGATCAAACACAACTTTCATGAGCACCAAGTTTTCCTGTAACTAATATATTGGTTGGCAGATAGATAGATAGATAGATAGATAGATAGATAGGTAGATAGATAGATAGGTAGATAGATAGGTAAGTAGATATGTAGATAGGTAGGTAGATAGGTGAATAGATGTAGAATCAAAAGAACCTAATGGTGTGTGTTATTAGTCACATAGATATCATGCACAGAAAATTACCAAGAAATACAAGGAACTGATTTATTTTTATGAAAAGATATGTACATTATTATATAATATTGGTATATTACTATATATGTATAATAAATACATTTATACATTTTAAATTTTTATTTTTTGTTACTGTGTGCATATGATGTGTGTGGACATATACTTGATGGCACGTGTGTGGAACCAGAGAAGTCAGGTCTCTCCTGACACCTCTATGTGGGTTCCAGGGATGGAACTCAGGTCATCAGACTTTGTGGCAAGTGCTTTTATTGACTAAACCATCTTGCCAGTCCAATATATAATAATATACCATAAATATATATTATATGATGTATCAAAATGTGTTCAATGTGATAGGCAATATTCTAAGGTAATTCTTACCCTCTGTCATACAGGTCCTGTGCCATTTCCTTCTTGTAACCTGTGATGGACATTACTCCATGCTTCGGTTACTAGGCACTAACCTGGTATTAAGAGATGAGCCTGACTTACTCAAGTGAATCTTTACCAGGAACTGGTTCATTAAAAAAGTCAGAAAGTTCCCTCCCGTGAACTAGAATTATGGTCCCCTTCCATGAACCTGGAGCTTTGGTCCCCTATAGTGAGTCATGATTCCACGTACCTCTGGTGATAGCAGATTGGATGATGGAAGACTTCTTGACATTGGGCATCAGTTTCAGCATTCTTTAAATGGCTGTATTTCCCACAGCCCACTTCCCTGTGGTCCTAGGTTGTGCATGGCAATGACTTTGCCACTGTGTTGGGCTTATGCTGGGCACAGGAGGGATCTCTGTCATTTGCAGATTCTGGTCTTGGGAGGGCTAATTCTCAAGAACGGACTTTCCATCTCCCCTGTGGTTTTGACTCCACACGTGGTCCTGGGTATCAAGGCCTTGATGTTGTACCCTTCCCATTCCCAGGCACCAACAGGTTCCCCATTATTTTTCTACTACTCTTCTATAACCCCAGTGTGCCGTCACCTGTGCCCTACAAAAAATGTAAAACACACACTTGAGCTCCACATTCTGGGAAGTTTAAAAAAAAAGTATCGTAATAACTAAACTGATATAAGTCTCAAACTAAAATATATAATTGTATTTTAAAGTGAAATTTGTAATTCTATATGTCCACTAAATTTTTTGAAAATTATTTACTGGCAAAATTGTACTACCAAGCTTCAACACTAATGTGAAATTGGTCACTGTTGAGTATAATATGAGTTTGCTATTCACTCCCTTTACAAATTATCCAACCTATACAAAGTTTTTCAATGTAATCATATCATTTTTTAAAGAAAGCAATGCTAATAAAATTTTTTATGTCAGAAAGATCAGCTAGGCATGATGGCACACATCTTTCATACCAGCACTTGGGAGGCATGAGTTTGAGGCCAGTCTGGTCTACATAGCAAGCTCCAGGTCAACTAAAGTTACATAGTAAGGTCTTGCTTAAAAAAAAAAAAAAAAAAAAAAAAAAAAAAAAAAGCCAAGATATGCCCACTGGTGCAGTAGTGGTGTTATGGGAGTAACCAACCACTTTCTGATTGGATTTAAGGCCTGCTTCACAATATGGAGCCCATAAATGGCACTGTTATTAGGACCAAGGCCCTGTGACTAAACAGGTCACAGGCTATCGGGAAAATCCTACTACTGTTATCCTGGTAAATGGGCATAGTATTAAATGGATTCCTAATGACTTATTGTTATACCCATAGATTAATGCATCTCTGAACTCTCACCAGAGTGGCTTCTTCTTGAAGCAGATGGTGATTAACACAGAGACCCACAACTGGTCCATGTGCAGAAAATAAGACACAAGGGAGTGCTGAGCTCTAAATGGGACATCTACATCAAACCCAAAACTTCCCAGGCACAGGGATCATTGCAGAAGGGCAGGGTGTGTGTGTGGAGAGAGTGTAAGAGCCAGAGATGGTAGATGAATACAAGAAAACCATGTTTCTAGACACAACAGGGAAGTTGCACGTATGACACACAGTGCTTGTGACAACATGCACAAGACCTGAGCAAGCCCAAGAGAGGCAAAAATCCAGCATGGAGGTGAGAGATGGGCAAGAAGCCCACCCCTAGTTGGGGAACTATAGGTAATTGATAGCTAGCTGCTGGGAGAGACAGTGTGACTCCTGATAGACAGACCTCGCTCTATGGGAGGGAGCCACAACCAAGAGTATTTGGAGAGCACAAGTTAGACTCCATAGGCATTAGAAGACATGATAGAGGACAGGAAGTGAGGGGGTGGAGAAGTGGGGATGGAACTGAAAGAAGATAGGGCAGGGGCTCTAAATATGATCAAAATATATTGTATGAAATTCTCAAAGAATCAAAAGAAATATTATTTAAAGTCAGAAAGATGAACTGTGAGCTGGACTGTGGAGGAGATTGTGTAGCTAAGACTCAGGAGCAGCTTCTAATTGCTGAGAGCCCTTCTCAGGCAACAGGAAGCAAAAATCCAAAGAAGACATCAGTCTTACAACCTCCAGGTAATGAATTCTGCCAAGAACCAGAATAGACTTGGAAGCCGACTTTGAGCTCTCAGTGAAAGCACAGCTTTGGTTGGCTCTTTGATTTTAGCCTGGTAAGATCCTAAGCCTTATCCAGGCTGTACTGTGCCTGGACTTCCCAGCCACAGAAACAGAGAAAAAGAGTCTGTACTGTTTAAAGTGCTAAATGCAAGATAATTTGTTGCAGCAAATAGAAAAATGAATTACTCCCCCCCCCCACCCGCCCGCCCAGATGCAGAGGGCATACCACAGGATGTTGCCAGAGACATGGGAGGGAGCTGGATGAATGACAGGTGGGGCCACAGAATTTGCCAAAAGGCTAGGTGAGAAAGAGAGGGGGAAGGAATCCAGAATGGCTCCAAGATTTTATTCAGACAAAGCTGGATGAGGAGTCTGCTCTTTGCTGAAATGGAAACTATTTGAAAACGTATGCTTCAGGCAGACAAAAGTCAAAATTTTAGTTTTTCAATATAATATTTTTATAAACATTTTATTGAAATTGTAGATCCACTTGGGGCTGTAAAACCAACACTACGTACCTCATTTTGAGAAAAGCTAAATTTGAGGTATGTGCATGATTTCTAAGTGCAAACGTCAAATGCCATTCAGGACATTCGAGACGGGAGCCTAGCGGGAAGGTGAGGAATGGAAGTAGAACTTGCTGGGGATGGAGAGTTGGTGCAGATCCAGGACACCGAGAAAGATCCTTATGGAGACAGGAAACTGAAAAGGGAAGGCTTAATAATCATTGGGTTCTGGAGCTGCCCAGTGTTAAAACTTGAGAGAGGAAGAATCCAGCAAGGACGTCTGAGACCTACCACTTGAGGTTGGAGGGGAACCAGTCAAGGGAGGAAATCATTGTTTCAAAACTTCCTGTAAATCTCAGCAAGAGCTCTCAAGCTCTTGTTTGAAATCTATGTACTTAGCTTAAGGACCATAAACAAGAGAAGGAGGGATTGAGACTGGTCTCCCGGAGATTGACTGAAAACTCCAAAGTCTCTGTGAGTGACAAATTGGGGTTAAAACGTCATCTTTGGATGATTTAAGTGTAAATGAACAGAAATATGGGTTCCATTTCCCTCAAATTGCCTATGCGTTTAGCAACTAAGCACAAAAAGGTGCTTGCAGTAATAGACTCAGTGGGGCTTTGTTAAGTATGAAATACTGGTTAGAGCAGAGATTGGGCAAGTTTGGTGAGTACCCCTGAGCACCATGGGAAATCGATTCTGCATTCTCTCTCCCTGCATCTCTCCAGGTCTTTCTGCCTCTGTCCTTGTCTGTGACTGCTTTTGTCTGTCTGTCCCTCCTGCTTTTCTTTCCTTGTCCATCACTGGGTCCAGGCTGCCATCTGGGTACTCAAGGACATCTTGAAAGCACATTTCCCAGCTGTCTGAAAGCAGCAGGCGGAGTTCTCTACTGTGTGTGGAATTCCACCTGTGATTTCCAATGTGAGAGGAAAAAAAAAAATCAGTAGCAGGTGCTACCACTCCCTGGGGAGAGTGTTATAGCTGTCCTCTGAAGAAAAATTAGGATGCATGCCCCAGGAGGATGATATATTGCTTCATATGATTTCGCATTATAACCTTTCCTTGCTTTCAATTTGCACTTTGCTGGATAAGTTTGAGACAAAGGAATCAGAAGCTGTTTTCGATCTGTTGTGGAGCACGCCTGAAGAATGTCCCCAGAACTTAGTTAAAACACTGCCTGATGACAGAATTACATAACGATTGCGCAGGCGAGCCTGGGCTGTGGACAGGGTAGTCTGCCCTGTTCTAAGGGTTTTTGAAGAGGTTATGGAGTGAGTTTGGGATGACAGTGGGCAGGCATTTGTGTTGAAAGTGGAAGATTCATTCTAATCCGCCCAGGCTGCTATCATGAAACTGGGCAGCTCTAAATGAGTGCCTTGCCAGCTATAGAAATGTATTCCTCAACACTTCTGAGGGCTTGAAGAATCCAATAACGAGGCCCCTACAGATTCTGGTGAGGTCTTGTTTCCTGGCTCATAGATGGGCCCTTAGAGCTGTACTCTCACATGATTGGGACAGGGGTGTGAGTGGCTCTCTGGAACCTCTTTCATAAGAGCACTAATCCCATCCACAAGGGAAACCCCATGATTCACTTCCCAAAGGCAGCGCCTCTTAATGGCATCTCACTGTAGATTGGGTTTCAGCAGATGAGTTTGGAGGAGAAATACTGTAAGTAACTAGCACAGACCACACAGGGTAGAAAGTCTGAACAGAGCAAAAGTGTAAATCAAGGTGCTGTTTTTGCCTTCCCCAGGCTCTGTGGGGATGGCTGCAGTGGGGAACTGGAACACAGGGTGCTTAAGCTGGCTTGGAGGAAAGGTGAGTGACTTAAAACTTTTGCTTTAAATGTACAGTTCATGAACTTTAGCATTTTTATGTGTGTATGTGTGTGTGTGTGTGTGTGTGTGTATGTGTATGTTCCCATGTATGGGTACAGGTGTGTGTATGTTCAAAGATGGTGTTTGGGGTCTTCCTTGATCATTCTCCATTTTATTTATTGAGGCAAGATCTCTCCTTGAGTTCAGAGATCACCAGTCCCAGCTAGTTCACTTAGCCTGTTTGCCCCAGGGATCCCTTTCTCTGCCTTCCAAGTGCTAGAATTACAGGCAGACCAACACACTGGCCCACCTTTTATATGGGTTCTGGGATCTTAATTCCTGTCTTCATTCTTGTAGCAAGCCCTTTATTGGCTGAGCCACCTTCCCAGCCTGAATTTTAGTATTTTTACCTAGTTATGTTGCTTACACATTAATGAAGGAATAAACCAGGCAGGCCCATCGCATCAAAAAGCTCCCCCTGTTCTCTTTCAACATTACATCAGTTTTCACCTCAAACAGCTGTTGCTGTCTGTCCTTGAAGTTTCTTTATAGAAATTACATATAAGCAGAACCATACAATGTTAGTTTGGGATAAATTCCTACAGTCAGTGCAAAAAATTAGAAGTTCTCCGTGTTGTGGCCTATGTCCATTTTAACTCGTTCTACTACTGCCTAATATTTCAGAGTGGAAATGTGCCCGTTCATCAGTTGATAGACACGTGGGCTGATTTAGTCTGGAGATATTGTGAACAGAAAGGATGCAGCTGTGAGTATGTTTTTGCAGGTTTCTGTGTGAATGTGTGCTTTCATTTCCCTTTGACAAATAACGGAGGAGTAAATGTGTGTTTTATTCAACTGACTTACGTAGTGATTGTATTATTTCACACCCCAATAGTCATTCCGTATTTTCACCAGCATCTGTGCTTCTCAGTCACTTCAATTTACCCCTTTTCGTAGGTATGTAGGAATGCCTTCTTATTGTTTTTGTTTTTATGGGAATATTATATATAAACTTATATACATAAATAAAAAATGTTTAAGTCTGCTGTTTAAAAGCACTAACTTGATTCACAAGGTTGTACATCGATCATTTCTGAACTTTTTCATTACTCTGGATAAAAATTCTGCATCCATTTAAATTTATTTTTTATTTTTATGTCTGTGAATGCTTTGCCTACATGTATGTGTGCATGTGTGCAATGCCCACAGGGGCCAGGAGAGGGCATCAGATCCCCTGTAACTGGAGTTACTGATGATTGTTAGCTGCCATGTTTGTGCTGGGAGCAGAACTTGGGTCCTCTGCAAGAGTAGCCAGTGGTCTTAACCACTGAGTCAACTCTCTAGCCCCTCTGTACCCATTTTTTTTAAAAAAGCAGTTCCATCTTCCCTCCCCGACCCTGTAAAATTTCTTAACTTTCTACCTCTGAATTTGTCCATCGTGTAAGAGAATCATGCAAAGTTTTGCTCTTTTGTGTTCGACTTATTTCTCTTAGCAAAAACTGTTCAACGTTTATCCATATGGTACTATTATGTATCAGAACTTATTTCATTTTTCAGGTTGAGTAATAATCTAGTGTGTGTGTGGGTGAATGTGTATGTATGTGAATGAGTGTGTGTTTCTTCAGATTACATTTTTTCACTCATTTGTCTATAGACAGAAATTCTTCTTCAGTGTTTGTGAATCCTGAACAATGCTGCTTAGATCATGGGTGTGCACTTATCCGAGTCCCTGCTTTCAATATTTTGTTGCACATAGTCCAGGTTATGCGAAGGCTGTATCGTATTTTATCCTGTCTAACTTTTGAGGAATTGTCATGATGTGATGCTTCGCACCAGCTGTGCCTGTTTTCACATCCTGCCGAACACCTCCTGCACCTAAGCAATGTGTGAGGGTTGAGTGCCTCTACATCTTTGCCATCTTTCCCCCTTATTTCATAATTGCTGTCTTGAGGGCTATTAAGTATCTCACTGTGGTTTTGATGCACATTTCCCTGACAGCTAGGGAGGTTGTACATCTTTTATGGTGGTTATCAATCATTTGCACATCCTCTTTGGAGAAAAACACATTTAAATGCTCTGCCCATTTAAACATTTTGTTGTTGAGTGGTAAGGTGAGGAGTCTTGACTTTGGCCCATATTGATATACTTTGAAAACCAACTTAATATGCTTAAGTAAATACATTGTAGTTGGCTTTTGTTAGCATAGACCCACCAGTCCTAGATCATCCAGCCCTAGATCTCTAGATTTTTGACACGACATTAAAAGATGCATTGTAGTTGGCTTTTGTTAGCATAGACCCACCAGTCCTAGATCATCCAGCCCTGAATTTCTCTCTAGATTTTTGACACGACATTAAAAGCAAGAAACTAAAACATTCTCTGTTATATCAAGAAAAATACAATGTATACCTATCTTTTTTAAGGAATGGTGGGAGCCTGAAATAGAATTATTAATTGATATAATTCCTCATTTAATAAATTATATTCTGGATCCATTAAATGTGGATTTTATAGTTTTCAGTCCAGTGAGGTATGATGCTGACTTGTCTGTAATCACTTACTACCTTTTATGAAGCAATATGTAAAGCTTAATAATAAAGTATGTTATCTCTTCTGATGAGTAGCACTTAGAGAAACAAACAGCAGTTTCTTAGAAGAATGGGTTTGTACTTTAAGGGCATGACTCAAGTGTAATACGCAAGTTCGACGTCCCACAGCCTTTTATGTTCTTAGATGAGAGAGAAATTCAGTTTTAGAGAAAGTATGAGGATCTGCCTGTTCCTCAAGATACCCTGATGTAATCCAAGTGTAGAGTCCCTTAGAATATAAATGCCCCTGATGTAGATATTACTAAACTAAGATCAACCATCCACATGTTGATTGACATTAACACTTTCATCTCTTGTATTACTCATCTCTCCAAGTAGGGATCTGACTCTAAAACCATCTCCAAAGATAAAGAGGATTTTTGGGGAGGGGGGTGTAGCATCCCTTCCATCAGAACTCTTTCCTAAAACTGGGCCCCTGATAACATGCCTGCACATGGAGCCTCAAGTGAGATTTCCTTTTCTTCCTTTAAAAAATGAGCTTTCTCTCATTTTATCAAAGGTACATCACTCATCTAGTCTAAACCTGTGCGGCACTAAGCCAAAGAATAATTCAGAATAAAATAGATATTAGTAGATTCCTTTAGTCAAGGCAGTGTAACTCATAGAGGGGACTTAACTTTGCCTTAGGCACATTTCTGTTGAATAGGAGAACAGCCGTAGAAATGGCTTTTGTCAGGACAGTATAAATCAAGTGGCGAATGCCTCTTCTCTTTCTAGAATAATCTCTCAAATTGTCTTTCTTCCTCTCTCCTGTCTTCCCTCTCTCTCTCTCTTTCCCTTCTACCTGCCTTGCCTATTGGAGTGTCTCTATAAGAACTATTCTATGAATCTATACAGGATACAAGCTTTTCCTTTTATAATGAACAAAAAGAAAGAATTTGATAGTACTCTCACTGATCTGAATTTATCCTCTTTTGTATATTTTGCCTGGTTTCAAGAAAGTGAAACATTCCCCATTTCTGTCTTACAGATCTTCATATCAGTAGATAAAGTTTTCATGGATTTAATTAACATGGAGTTTCACATTTTCTTGAACACTTGCCAAGTTGTATGAGAGACATATGTCAGTTAACTCTCAAAATTACTTTTTGAAGTAATTTTTAAAAATCACTTGAAAATTAAAAGATTACTTTCTGTCAATTCATAGCCTCTGTTGTCTCCTGGGTACAGGTATCCTGTTCTTCTCCCTTGACTGTCCTCAGCTCATTAATTCATTCCTGCCCCACAGTCAGAGTTACATTAACCAAACCATCATGTGAATTATACTTCAAATAACACATTTCATTACAATAATAATTTCATGTCTTACAAATTACTAATGGTTCAATATCGTCTTTGCTTTTGGCTCTTAATTACACAAAGTAAATTAAATCACACTCCTAGTCTACGTTCCTTTATTTCCTTGTTCTTGGAGACGAATATCTAGGAAACTCTAGCAATAGCTTCATTTTGTTAGGGTTAATGTCTCTTCTTCACAGGCTGATACTGTGCTCCAGTCTCAATCTGCCAGGTGCACATGCACAGATATAACTCTTTTTGACCTAGACATCATTGATTTGTCTTCTTATTGCCTCTAGTACGTTCTTCTCTCTCTTCCTTGATCATGACACCTAATGTCCATTGCAGCTACCCAGAAAATGGAAATTTGGTACAAGTACTAACTACCAATGTTGAATGTATGGTAAACCCCCAAGTGTGTTTTTTTCTTAGCTGCACTTAATTGTATTTCCATAAATAAGATACCTTTAAGTAAATGAATAATATGTATAATAAATGTTTGATACATTCTGGTAAAGTCTTTCTGGTGAGAAGGCAACAGTAGCCTAACCATTTTCTTCCATAAATGATGATGGAACCCAGGGACTTGCATGTGCTAGATGAGTGCACTAATACTGAGCCATACCCCAGCCCAGGCTGATATCTTTATTATACTGAGTTTCCCAGTTCTTTGACACAGTATGACATCATATTCATTAACTCTTTGACTTCTCCCGTCAGCAGTTTGTAATTTTCAAAGTACCCATCTTATACATGTTTCCTCAAGTTTACATGGAAGCAACTTGTTCTGGAACAATTATATATGATATGTTTTTGGTTTTACAGTTCATTTTTAGTACACAGAAATAAACCTGATTTTCACAGTTGATTCTGTATCTACTAGAATTACTGAATTCATTTATTTTTCTTAATTAAAAATTTCTTGTTGTGTACATATGTGCATGATATACATGTGCATGGTGCATGTGTGTGGGTCCACATGCCACGACACACATGTTGTGGTCAGAGGATAACTGTGGAGTTGCTCCTCTCCTTCCACCTTTCCTTGGGTTCTTGATATCTAACAGAAGTCTCTAGGCTTGTATAGCAAGCAGGTTTACCTACTAAGCCATCTTGCTGGCCCTAATCTCACTTATTCTAAATGTTCTTTTTTTGTGTGGATTGCTTGAGATTTTCTATGTAGATGACCACAACATCTGAAAACACGAAAGCTTTCGATTCTATCTCTCGAAATGCACGCTTTTTATTTCATCTATTTGCCTTATTGATACGTGTCTTAGTTACTTGTTGCTGTGATAAAATACCCCAACAAAAGCAACTTGAGGAAGAAAGGGTTTATTTTGGCTCACAGTTCTAGGGGGCTGCAACCGATCATGGTGGGGAAGATATGGCAGCAGGAACAGGAGGCAGGCTGCTCACAATGCATCTGCAGTCAGGAAGCAGCGAGTGAACAGAAGGCGTGTTGTGGCTGTGAAGTGCCAAGGCCCACCCCCAAATGACTCACTTCTTCAAGCCGGGCTCCACCTCCTGAAAGTTCCATAACAACCTTCTTAAACAGCACCACCGTCTGAAAACCAAGTGTTCACAAGCATGTAAGGCTGTGGGAGACATTTCTGTCAAATCACAACAATGTGTATAATGCTGAATAAAACAGGGGGAGTTGGCATCCTTGTCTTGTTCTCTGTCTCTGGAGAAACACTCAGTCTTTCACCATTAGGTAGGATGCTTTTTATAAGAGTCTTGTAAATACTTTTGATCAAACTGAGTTAGTTCCTTTTATTCTTGTTAATATTTTGTCATGAATAGATACTGGATTTTGTGAAATGTCTTTTTTTCCTGTTAACTGATATGATCACTTGTCTTTTCTTCTTTAGCTTAACTGGTAGATTACTTGATTGGCCCCTTTGGGGGTGGTAAACCCTGTCAAGTGCTGCTGTTAGGATCTAAGGCCTGCATTAGATCCTGACACTTAGCTGAGCTAAGATCAAAATCCTTGTTCTTTCTTCCAGTCCTGTGTTGGTTGCTCAGAGGTGAATGTTGAAATCTCAGCTCTGAAAGTGTCTCTCTCTCTTCTCCGCTTTATCTGTAAGGAAATAGGAAGCAGGAAAAGAGATGAAGGAACCGACCTCAGCAGTACAAGCAAGCTTCTTAGGCAGGGAATAAACCCAAGAGGGTACCTCCTTTTGTCCCAGGGTCTGGAGGAAGAGAGCATCTCTTACATTCAGGGTTTTTATACCTCTCCCTTTGGCGTGTGGGTGGGTGGGGGTGGGGGTGACCTGTGGTTGACATAGCATTGGAGAAGGCAGTCGGAGGACGGTGATCATGTGAGGACCATGCAGGACCCAATATTTCTCCATCATTATCAGAATTTTCTTGAATGTTGAAGTTCCCTTGCTGATACAATTATTCTGTCTTCTTGGTAGAGTAATCCTTTTATCATTTAAAAGGTTATTCTTTGTACTAGTAATTTTCTTTTCTCTGGAATAAGCTTACCTGATTTTAACATTAACAAAATAATTCCTTATTTTTGTGATTAACCATTGTATGACTTAACCTTTTCTGTCTTCTTGTATTCAATCTATATTGTTGAATTTACCATCAGTTTCTTGTAAATGACATATAATTGAGTTATTCATTTCTCTAACACTCCACCAGTCTCTGCCTTCTGACTCACCTATTTGGACGATCTCCATTAAGACCAGTTATTCATATATTAGAGCTTATTCTGACACTTGGTTATTTATTTTTCGCCCTTTTCCTGGTTTTTGTCTTTTTGTTTTTTGTTTCCTTCCTCCCTGGGCTACTTAAACGTCCTGGATTTCACCTCAATTTGTCCATACTATATTTTCTACAGTGCTCTTTTTACAATTCTCCTAGTTCCATGGGAATTACAGCGCACAGATGCAGTCTACTGTCACCAGCAAATTTCTACTTCAAATACAGTGTGGCTGTCTCTCCGTTGCCCCCTTTTAACACCACTGCCTGAGTATCAGAGGGTGGTCCACGTTTCCGTCCAGTCAAGTGTGTTTTCTACAGATCATGACGAGATGGGTTGCGTGGTACAGACCCATGTTTCTGCATCTTTCATTCTTTCTTCTGTCGTGATGCCCCATGGTTCTCTTTTTCTCTTAGAAAAAAACTTCCTTTCTCACTGTTTAAGATTAGCTTGTGCCCTAGCGTTGTTTAGGAGACTCCAGACTGGCTTTCTAATACTAAATAGGGGCCGAGTGACACTGGTGTTCCTGCTGGTGACAGCTTCATACACTTCTCCTTCACCATAGAAAGTCTTTATTGCTCTGCGTCTCTGAGGAGAGTTTTCCTGCACATAGAATTTTTTGTTAACTGTTCTTTTTCTTAGAAGCATTTTCTTAGTTTCTTGCAGATTCTGTGGTTAGGAAGCAGGAATTTGTAGTTATTTAAATTGTCATTTCTGGCTAGGTAATATGCTCTGTCTCACACTCTTGAGATTTTCTCTGTGTGTGTGTTTCAATGTCAGAACTTTTTCGAGACAAGGTCTTACTACATAGCCCAGGGTGGCCTCAAACTCGCTCTTGCTTCAGTTCCCTGAGTGCTGGGATTATAGTTGTCTGCCACTTTTCCCATCAGATTTTCAGAACTTTACCATGTTTTGGGGTGAATTTCCTTAGATGAAGCCTATTTGGGGTTTGCTCATATTGAATTAGCAGATTTCTGTCTCCCACCAAATTTGTGAAGTTGGAAGATGTCATTGCTTCCTTCCTTGTCTTTTTCCTGAATAAGCGGATCTCTGGTGTTGGTGTAGATGTCACTGAGCCTTAGTTCACTTTCTTGCCTTCAGTGTTCAAACTAGATACATTCCATTGATCTCCAGCCAGGTCCTCCCATTCTTTCCTCTGGTCACTCCACCACTCTTTTTTTTTTATTTAATTTTTTACGGAGCTCTTTAAAATTTCATACAACATTTCCATCATCTGGGACATGTTAAAGGCAGTCTTTTTAATTTTTAAAATTTTTGTTGAGCTTTTAGAATTTCATACAACACTGCCCACTCAAATCTAGACCCTGTCCCCCATCCATGCCTCCCCCATCCCTCCACCAAACCCTATGAACTCTGCCATACATGCTGAGTCCTATTGATTCAGGTGTTTGTACCCAAATGTCCTTCAGTGTAAATGCATCCACTGGAGTGGAGTCAGTCCATCCAGTGGTCATATGTAAGTCATGCTCTCCACTCTTTACTGGATAGTCAGTACATTTAAACTTTCTGATACTGTAATTTTTAGTTCTGAAATTTCAATTCGATTCTCTTTTTGTATCTTTAGTTCTTTTATGATGTCTCCTGACTTTTCGTTTAAGAGCATTTGTAATGATGTACTAAATCATTGTTAGGATGCCTTTAAAAAAATTCTAACATTTCCATCATTGTGATATTGACATCACTTGACTGTATTTTATCATACTTTTTCTGGTTCTTATTATTAGTGATGTTTACTTTTGTTCTGAAGATTTTGACTGCTGTGTTTAGCAATCACAGTTTCTGCTTAAATCTTGTCTTTTAATTGGCAGTTACCTTGATCAGTACATGCTGGTCTGTAGTAGAGGACTGTAGTGCAATGGAAACTTTATTTCAAAACCTTTACTTTCTATTTTCTTCCCTGTGATGCAGACGGGGAAGGGAGGCTCCCATGGGTCTCTGATCAGAAAATGTAAGGTATTCTCCAGCTCCTGTACTTCTTTACTAGGTGGAATGTCTTCTCTGTCTTGAAGAATAGTCCACTTGGCCCTACTACTTGATCTACTGAAAGTCACATGCCCTGGAGACAGAGTGACTTCCTAGGCTGTCCACTTGTGGTGGAATCATCATTGCAAGTGTTCTATGGCGTCCAGCAGGGAGAGAGTGCTCTTTCCAACCTAAGTGCTGCTCAGGTCAGGATTCCCTCCTTACAGGTTCCTGGTTGCCTATCCTCACTAGGTGGAGGAGGAGACTCTCACTCAGTCTTACAGAGACAAAGAAGCTCTCTGGGCCAAGCCCTCCATTGTGGTCTATGATTTCCCTTCTTCCCTCATACCCCTGCCTCTGCTGACTTTGTCTGGGAAGGGAGAAGAAACTAGGTCCTAGAGGGGAAGGAGCATGCTTCTCCAGATGTAAATTGCCTGTGGAGTTCCCAAACTTGCTGGAGCTGTCAGGCTTCCCTGCTCATGTTGGTCAACTCTCCTTGGGCATGAGAAAATGGGAGAGGATTAAAGCTCCCTGTGCAGTCTGTGGTACTAGGTTGGGGGCATCAAACACGGGTCTGTCATATTCTTCTGCAGGAGATGGATGGTTTGTAAGAGCCAATGAATTTTCCAGGTTGAGGCTGCTGAACAGCTTCTACTTTTTAGAGTTCCCTTTTGGTTGCTCCTTAGATCATTTCAAAGGTTTATAATTTTACTTAGAGGAGAGGAGCAGGGAGGAATAAGATTGTGTGGTCGTATCTGAATCAGAACTAATGTTGTAGACTGCATACTTAAAAGTAAATAGGTTGTTTTAACAATTTTTTTCAGGAAATGAGGAGTTGGCTGGAGCGTGCAACTTCCCAGTTGTTTATTAGGAACTGTTCATAGCACAGGATCCAAGGTTCTGGCTGCTGAAGAAAATACCCTGCTCCAAGTGTCTGGATAACCAGGCATTGATCTGCAGTTGAAACAGAAATCCTATATAGCATTCATTCAATGCTTGTTGAGTAAATGAAACAATGGTACAAAATTAAAGAAGCTCTCCTATAATTCCTTTTGGTAATTCAGTTGGTTTAAGTAGAGGTTATACAGTTTGGAAAGAATATCACAAACATTTTCGCTGATTTGCCTAATGGAATGATTGGTATTGATTGTCAACATGACTGATTGGGAGAGATATAGGTTTAGCAGGGCATTTCCAGAGAGCTTTGCCACGTGCAACAGCACCATCTAACAGGCTGGGGGCCCAAGTAGAAGGGAAAATGGGAGAGAGCAAGCTAGCGCCAGTGTACAGACTCGTTTTCTTCCTGAGTGCTTGCTTTAGCCTTTAATGTGTGTTCAACTCCTGAGACTCCCCAAGGTGCTTTCAGTCCTTCGACACTGCATTGCCACTGGTGAGGCATCTGCCTTCTTGGACTGAGCATTTCCCAGCTTCCCCGCCTTTCCATCATAAGATGCCACTGTTGAACTACCCAGCCCCTATCCTGTAAGCCCATTCAATACATCCCCCTTTATATGATATGTGTATTCTGTGCTTACTGTTTCTCTAGAGACTTTTTCTAATACACCAAGTTATTTTCCTGAACGGAGCTTGGAAGAATCCTTTACAAACCCTGTAACTCACACAGTGAGAAGTGAACATGAATGTGTCACGTCAGAGGAACACCAGAAAGTTCTCGAAGAATGGATGGAGTAGGATAGGTTTCAGAACCTTGAGGCAGAGGAGATTGCATAGCATCTGTGGTTTGGTGGAATGGTTGAGCTTGAGGCTGAGCCAATCTGGAATGTTAGCTCTGTAAGTTTAGGTCATGAGGACATACACCCAGCATCGTCATCTGACCAGCAGAGGACAGAGTCCAGAATGATCGCCCCTTTACCAACTGAGTGGCTCCCTTTGTGTTAGAGCATCAGGCTCTAGGAGGAAAATGAGAATGAGCTACCACGGGCCAAGCTAACCAGGTTCTCTCTGTGACCCAAATCACTGTCCTTCCCAAGCTCTGAGGATATCCTTGAGATTTGCTGTGGGTCCTTGCTGCTCCTTCTCCATAAAACACCATTGTCCATGTTCATACCCTGCCAAGTGCACTTCCTCTACTAGACCAAAGGGCCTCCCTGAATGGGCATCACTGCTGGTCGCCTTGTGACCCTCTGGTCCCCCAGATGGCTATGTTCCCCAGTGCACCACCCATCCCACAGACCTGGTTTTGGTTCCTGACAGCAGCCCCCTGCGGGAGGCTCAGTCTCTGCATTCCACCCCTGATGAGCTCCAGTGTGAGGAATTAGAGGGGACTGGCACAGGCCTCTGTCTGCAGACTTCAAACACCACCAGCAGATGAGGCCTGGTGTTGGTTAAGGGCCATTTGCAATTGCAGTTTTTGTCTCAGCTGTACTTTTTATGTTTCACATTACGCCTCTGTCCTGCTCTTGCACACATGCCCTGGAGATGGATTGTGCAGGCAGACAGAGTCTGCAGTGCCTCAGTGGGAGACAGAGGCCTGACTTCACATGGCTCCTGTGGCATGTTTGTTACATGAAGAGGCTCCCAGTAACTCCCCAGAAGTTGGTCATCAGAGAGAACCCTTAGCACTCTCCAGTCTAATCTTCATTTAACCAACTGAGTGTTGGATGCATCTATAGTCTTTGGAGAAATAGAGGAATTCATCATGCATAGCTGGGGTTTCATACAAGAACCTTGCCAGTGATGAGGGCCAACTGAGAGTCATATCTGTGATTGCACAGCACTTTTGTGAGATGGAATGCAAGCTCTGGGTTAAAGTAGCCCAGCATAGCCAGGGGACAGTGGAAGCATGCCTACAGATCTCACTCTAGAGGGTGGCTGGCCTAACTCTGTAAACTGAGAGAATTGGGTCTAGCTCACAGTGGTGTGCATGTGTGTGTGTGTGTGTGTGTGTGTGTGTACATACATAAGTGTGTGCAGGTGTGCTTGCCCATGCAGGTGCCCATGGAGGCCAAAGACTGAGGTCAGAGTATCTTTCTCAATTGCATTTCCACCTTATTTTTTGAGACAGGGTATAGGTACTGGCATTCCTCTGGAGAGGAGACAATGGCCTAAAGTCAAGTCTAAATGTTTTAAAAGTTTCCTATTTCTCACTGAAATGCAAATAACATTTTTCATTTGACATCACAATTCATCCTGTTTCTTTAAACAAAAGTTCCAAAATGAAAAAAAAATCAAGTAATAATAATTTTGTGCCAGGCAAAATGAACCATACTTATGCTGTAAACACCTTATGCCCAGCCCGAAAAGACTCTTTTTTAACTTGAGATTGTCTTTCTTAAGAATTCACCCAACAAATGCCATCCCCCTCTGGGGGGTTGGAGTGCAGTAATAAATTTTAAGGCTAAAAATCCCTCCCCACTGTAAAAGGTGTGGGTGAAGACATGACTCAGTTGGCAAAGTGCTTGTTGTGTAGGCAAAAAGGACATGAGTTTGGATCTCCAGCACCCACGTAAAAGCCAGGCATGATAGTGAACACCTATCACTGCAGCTCTGGGGGTGGAGTGGGTGGAGACAGGCTGATGGTGGGGGCTCACTGGCTGATCTGTCTAGCTAAAATGAGAGCTCCAGGTTCAGTAAGAGACCCTATCTCAAAAAATTAAGGTGGAGACTGGATGAAAGAAGGCACTGGAAGTTGACCTATGACTTTCACAAAGACATAGAGTAGTGCACCTGTACACATGTGCAGATATACTACAGCACACATACACAAAAAAGATCATCAGTCATAGAACCAACATAATATCAAATTTGCACTTATAGAGGAATTTTGGATATGAAAGGTCTATATGCTATATTGTAAAATTCCAAATACCATGCATACTTTAAATACTTTCTTGTATTTCATCTCCTCACCTCGGAGGTGAGCAGGTCAGTATGTCACATTAGTGATGAGAAAACAGATGAACATTGTCACCCAAGGTCACCCAGCTGATGGAGGTGGTAGGGAAGACACCATGGTCTCAGTTTCCTTATAGGCCATACCCTCCCTCAGTCCCCTAGTCTGTGTGGCCATCAGTTAAAATATGAGCAGACATGCACCACCATGCTGTTGGCGCACTACATTTTTTACTTACTATGGATGCAAATGTGAATCTGTAACAAGGATGCAGTGGAGAGGCTAGGGATGCTGTCATCTACGTACTTGGCATCTTGTAATTGTCACACTTAGAACTTAGCCAGCCTTGAAATCTAGACTGCATCTATGTCTGAGCTCTAAGCAAGCTCTAGAGGTATTTGAAATCCCCTGTGCTGATGAGGAAATCAGTGAACTTTCTACTTGACTCCATAATGCATCCTTACATTTAATATTTAAAAAATCTTTCTGCTATTTAATTCTCTTCTCAACAAAATTTCTCTTTCATGTGGAAATATGTGACTATTCACATATGGGCCAAGAGGAGGGGAAGAGCTTGTGGCCCTAACCCCTGGAAAGTCCCACCGTGCATCCCGAGCACAGCTGGAATGACTGGGTTGGGAGGGCATTCATACAATCTGGTCTCTATGCTCACAGTCACAATTGGGTTGGGCTGTCCATCCATGTCTACAGAGCCCAGATCCCAGCCTCCATCTGTGGTCTGGGAGGTGCCAAACTATCACCTGCTCGTGGGGCAAATACAAAATGAATTGTAGGAACTGGGGACCTCGGTGGAAGCAAGGAATCCACAGAAGGTGGGCTAGAGCTAGGCTCTGCTGATTTCTAACCCAGTCCTGCTTCACTGATTTTATGGCCCTGGGGGATTTAGGCAAAACGAACAGACACCCCCACCTAAGCCCAAGAAATGTTCTGGCCCCCATAGCAATTTCTGAAGATTAGCCTCTAAATTAAGAAATGTTCCTTCATTAGAAATAATCATCACAGCTGGAAGGAGACCTTGATTTGAATGCTGGCATGACACTCATTAACGATTTTCATCTTTCCCCCCTTATTTAAATCTGGGACAATCTGTTTTGCTTTACATTTCTAAATCAGAGGCCACGAGATCGATTTCTCACACGGCCCTTCTTAGCCAACGGAACGTTCTCTGGCTCACTGACATCGTAAACTTTTTTTTTTTTCCTTTTCACTTAACATACATTTATTTGAAAAACAAATCTGGAAATTTTGCCGTTAGGCCCGTTGCCTATAAAGCCGGCTGTTTGCAGGGGTCTGCTCTAGGGCACCCTGCAGGTGCCCGGGGTTTGCAGCTATAGCAGTGTGACACTGATGAGTTTAGAGAATGGACTTTATAGCTGGGATGACCAGTGAGATACACATTACAACTCAAGCCGACACTTAAAACTCAGAAGGTCTTTATAGATGGCTTTTGCTTCCCCCTCTAGCCTTCTAAATCAAGAAGACACCTTGTGGAAGCTCGTGTATTGGGTGTATCGTGTATAGTCGGACTCCTTGAAGAAAACAGACTAATGTATTCTCCCAGTCAAAGCTGAGATAAGGAGGGCAGAGGGTTACTAAGAGAGCTGCTCTGGAGGGCAGCCTCCTGCAGAGGAAGATGTGGACGACCTTTTCAAGTGAGGTTTGGAAGCCGTTTGTGTCACCTGCAGTTGCAAACATTTTGTGACACACATTTTGCGTAGGTGGTGGCTCTGACAAGTATAATGGCTAGTGAAGTAATATTAGTTATAAGGAATATGGTTAAAAATAGATTAGATAAAAATGCAAGTAATTCCCTTGTGGCCCAGGCAATTTGTAAGTAGAAAGGGAATATGCAATAATGAAATTAAAGGTGTGGTCCCCTTGCAAATGGGAACTCCAAATTGTAGCAATTATTAGGAAGCAGTATCCCTTCCCTGGTTCTGTGGCCTCCCAATGTGCAGGCGGTTTTTCTCTGTATTCCAATCACAACTATGATTAAAAGAAACCTAACAAGCAACTGAAAACATTTTATTCTGGGGGTAGAAGTAAATAGCTTGTCTCTCTTATGCCAAATATTTTAATCCTCTAAAATAACCTTATTGGGGGAAAAAAAAAAAAACCTTGCTGAGAATTAACCCCATTCATTCATCATGCATCCTGATAAACGAACCCACACTTGGTATTCTAATATTACCCCTCTACAATTCTTTACGGCACTTTATATACCAACATCCATCCGTGTGAGACATGTGGGGCTGGTGTTGCCTGAGCGTGCGATGCATCTGGAACATTCTCTGCACAGCAGCCTTGCCTGTAAAGGTCAACATGCTCCTTTCAACAGCACATCTCTTGGAGACCCTATGCAAGGACTTTGAAGCTTTGCCTGTTTGCTTCTAGCAGTAAGACAGCGTCGTGGAAATGCTAAGGAGCTCTAGATGGCTAAGCTGCCCGCAATGTAAGTCTGGATCCTGAGCATAAATTTCACCAGGAAAGGGCTTTGAAGTTTGTTTCAATCTGTGAAATTCTAGTAACGGTCTAAATTTGCTCCTCAACATCTGGTGGAGATAATTGCAACAACTGGTATGGATCCATCCATCTGAGCATTTCTTTACTCGGTAATTTAAGATAATTGTGTATGCGCACACTTGTGTATGATGTGTGTGTGCACACAACTTGTGTGTGTGAGCGTGGGCACATCTGTGCCACAGCATATGTATGGCGGTGAGAGGACAACCTTGGGCATCCAGCCTTCCCTTCTACCTGGTCTGAGACAGCGTCTCTTGGTTTTCACTGCTGCATATGCTAAGCTAGCTGGCCCGTGAGCCAGGATTCTCCTGTCTCTGCCTCCCCATCTTGCCATAGGAGTGCTGGTGTTAGAGATGAACGCTGCCTTGCCTGGGTTTATGTGAGAGTTTTGGTTCTGAACTCAGGTCTTCCTACTTCTTCATTAAGCATTTCACTCATGCTCTTTATTCAGGCCCCGAAGACAGTTTTCTCAAAAGCCTCTCGTGTGTAAGAAAATGATCTCAGCATTTCAAGCACTACAGACACAAGTGTGACAACGCTTGCCCTCTGAAACCTTGTTCTTTATTTGGGGGAACAAGATCCGTGATTACGTAATGGTAATGTGTGGCACACACACAAGCTGTATGAGATTCAGAGATGAAAAGACAGAGGATGGCCAAAGTGTTTGCCTTGCCGTAGAAGAACATGTGGGGTGCTGTGCCTGCCTAGGCCAGGAAGGGTGGGAGGAAAATTCTAGGAAAGAGCTCAACCGAAACGAAAGGATGGAAGTGAAGTCAAGGCAATGTGAGAACAGTAAGCTCCATTTGACAAACTCACGCAGTGTGTTCTGGGAAGTAGGAAGTGATACAACTGTACGGGTAACTGGTCTTCATAGTACAGAAGATACTAGACTTTAGTCTGCCATAATTCCTTAGCCAACTGCCAGCAGACACAGGCAGTCCCGTCTCCCTGCATCCACCTTCCCCTCAAGCCACTCTACTAGAACTCCCTCATGACATTTCTCTCATTTCTCACCCCCTCTCATAGAAGTAAATGATGTATATCTTCCTGATTTAACAAGCAATCCATATGAAATATAAATGTCTGAAATAAAATTGTGGGAGAGGCTGCAACTGTGTATATTTGGATATTTGGGGCTGAAACAAGTGGAAATTTAAAGACGACAACTTGAGAATTCAGTCAGGTTTAAATGAGTTCAGGAAGAGAGAATGAAGTTCGACCTTGACCCCTGCAGACATGAGTGGGCAAAAGTCAAGTGAGAATGAAGCTTGGGGCGGCAAACAGTGACTTTACTGTGTCCACAGTGTATGCTTTGACTCCTGACCCTTAGGGGCAAAGGCTGAAGAGAGTTTGCTTATGGTAATTTATTTTTGAGAAATAAAAGATACATTCTGACATTCACAGAAACATAAAATGAACATGTGTTAGAGATTCTCTTTAATTCAGTTTACAAGAAAATGTGTTAAGTGCTAATCTTTTCTTTTCCAAGAAGAATCTCAAGATGATCAAGGGTATGAAATGAATTTATATGATAGATGGGAGGTTGGCCCATTGCATGAACACAAGGTGATAGTGACTGCCTCCACGCAGGACAGAACTCGCTTGCATTTCAGTGTGTAAGAAAAATTTACATTCATATCAGTGTTCTAAAATTAACTTGCTCAAAGACAAAGAGATATGCAGACCTCTTAGAATCAAATGACCAGAAACCTATAGGAAATACCCAGTTTTCTGTTGAAAAAGAACCAAGTAATGTTTCTGGTGCATTAAAGCCACTCACAAGTTTTCCTCATGCTGTCCTACCTTCTTCTCTGACAAGAGAGTAACTCAATGGTTCGTTATGTTTGAAGATGGATGTTTGTGTTGGATGATCCATATGCAGTTCAACAGGGAACATCAGCCTTGCCCTTGGGAGAACCAAAAGACAGTTTACATATGCAAATTTATAGATACACAGAAATATAAGTAATGGACTACACAGAATAAGTAGGGTTGTGTGAGTGAGAATTCCAGGCCTGAGGAGTCATTCTTGTTTAGAGTGAACGAATGACTTGGAAATAGCAAAGGGTGCTTGAAATATTACCATACCAGGGGATACAGGGGTCAAGAAGAACTCAAAGACATGGTCCATGGGAAAGAAGAACCAATACAACAGAAAGCCATAGCATCTTGAGGGCAGCATTGTGCACTGAGGAAGGAGCTTGGAGGGAGATCATCATCCACTCTAATTCAGAGAGCAACTTGTCCACATGTGCTGAGTGGGGAGAGAATCAAGGGGACTAGATTTGCAAAGGGGAATAATTGACTGTGGGCCCATATGACAAACAGATTCCAAGTCTGACATGTAATAAGCTAAGTATGGAACATATTATTATATAATTACGCTTTTATTATACAGACAAAACCCTCAGTGAAATGCTGCTATGGTTCTTAAGTAAGGGAATTACATGAGGTGGCAGTAAACACCTCCATCCCTGTGTCATCCTGCACATGGATTCTCTCATTAATAAGCCTAGGTGTATGTGTTGTTACTTCTGGTTTAAAGTGGACAGACTGCAGGTCGGTGATCAAACGGGCAGCAGAGCCAGCACTTGGCTGGGCTCCTCTGATTTTCATCAAACCCCAGCAGAAGCTTTGGTGCCTTGCCACAGTCCTTCTGCCATTCCGAGATGGCCAAATCCCAGATAGGATTTTGTGTGGAACCAGAGGCCAGACCGATCATATGCAAACAAGACCCACCAACGAAATCTAGCTACCACTCTTGTCTTTAGAGACCAGAAAGCTGAGGGTAATATTCTGGATATCAGTGTGGCTAAAACACCGAATGTACAAGACCATCAGGCTCCTCTGATGGAAATGCAGAATGAGAAACAGTAACGAGCTGGGGTTGGGAGTTGATGGAGTGCAAGGTGCTGGCCCTTGACAAGGCCACACTGACATGTTCCTTGATTCCTCACAAACCTATGAGGTGGGTAGTGCCATTATCTCCATTTTTTAAGATGTGGAAACTGAGGCACAGAGAGTTTAAATGTATCTCCATGGTCTATGCCTTGTAAACGTTACAACTGAGACGGGAGGCCAAGTCTTCCAGTTCCAAGTCCTCCACCGGCTAACACTCTGTCCTGCCTTGACACTACTGTAAGACTGATTGTGGCTAATTAGGATTTTTCAAACTGGAGCAAGTGTCTGAGAGAAGGGCGGGGTCCTTCTTTGAGAGTAAAGCCAAGAAGTTGGCCAAGATATTGTCAGGTAAGAGTAGTTTGAATGATGTGCATGGTTGTTTTTTAGGAATGATGTGATCATCCACAGCCCTAAATGAGAGTTCACAGAGTTCCAAAATTGTAGCTGTGATGATCATGGGTGGCTGAAGATGACAGTTGGTGAGCGAATGGAATGATTTAGTAGATAACCTATATCATCCTTAACTCTTGAAACCAGCATTCTAGTTCAGTAGTCATTAGGTGAACTACAAATAGAATCTAATATGGACTCCAGTAAACTGAAATCCTGAAATTTATTATTCACATTAAATTCGCGTTGCATGCATCTGTGACACCCCATAGAAAACATTTATTATTTTGCTTTTTTCCCAGTGCTGTGGAAACCAGGGCCTTACACATTAGCAGGCAAGTGTTCTACCACCGAGCCAGCCAAATCTCCAGTCCCAAATTTTTGATAATCTATTTAAAAATACAACTGCCTTTCTTTAGAATTCCAATCAAAGGTGATATAAATAGAAAGATGATCCTTGGGTTGAGACTGTAACGCAAGTCAGTAGAGTGCTGGCCAGGCATGCATGAAGCCCTGAATTGCATTCATAGCACCATAAAAACAGAGGGGTGTACATGCCTGAATCCTAGCACTAGGGAGGTTGAGGCAGTAGGATCAGGAGTGCAAAGCCATCTTGGGCTACATAGCAAGTTCTAAGGCCAGTCTGGGCTGCATGTGACTCTGTCTGAGATAGCGAGAGGGAGAGGGAGAGGGAGAGACAGAGAGGGGAAAGAAAGAAGAAAGGACGCTCCTATAAATGTGCCAAGTGCTGTCTTTAACCATCATATTGACATTTAGTTATCATCCATCCTTACTCAGTGACATCAGTGTTGCGGATGTATTTACCATTTCTTCATAAACTGCCTTATAGGAAAATCTAATGCAATTAAAAAGGATAAAGTCCAGGAAAACGAGAATGTCAAACATCCCCAGTTGCTGGGGATTGCTCTGGTTTTCTTTGGTGCTTCCTTTGTTTGATCTTTGTCCCTCTGAGCTCTCTGGGCTTGTTCAGACCTCCCTGTTCTTTCCATCTCTCTATCAACACCAACTTGTAGCTCAGTTGTCTCGAGTGTGCTTGCTACCATGTGGGTGCGAGGCTTCCCTTCCAGATGTGCTGAACTCAAAACACTATCCCTCCAGCTAGGACTGTGGAGTGAGTCTTCTGGTGAAGCCCTCCTCCCTTAGTGACACATTATTAAAGAAAATATGGCACCATGGTAGGACGTATTCGCATCTGGAATACTTTATTGAATCTCAGTGGCAATACTAAGGATACTGAGAACTTAATTGACCAAGAAGGCTCAGAAGGAACTAAAGAGGCTCCACACAGAGCACCCCTGTTTCTACCTTCAGGGACTGGGATGGGGTGGTGGCAATTTTCTTCTGGCAGTTTTTGAATGCTTGTTTTGTCCTTATTCCCACTCATTGAGGTTTTGAAAATACTGAGGTTTAAACTTCTGGTGTCTTGGCCATGAAATAGAAATGTTTTTAATTCACTTTTTAAAAAATTTACATGTTCTGTTCTCAGTGGGCTGAAAGTTAAAATATTAGTCTGGCCCTGATCTGGGGTAAGAGTTCTACCAGGATAGACCCCTGTGAGGGTGATGGGCCCCCCTGTGGTACTAGCTTGAAGAGAGCCCCACTTCCTTGAATGAATTCAGTTATTTCTGGAGGTAGAGGGATGGGTCCCAAGACCTTGCGTTTTCTCCTCCTGGTGTAATGCTTTGCTCTCTGCAGGCTGGCAGGTTCTTCTCTTCCTCTCTCTTCCCTAGTGACTGACTGAGGTTCTGGCGTTTTGCCATCTGAAGTTTCTGAGAGCTTGTCACGGCCCAAAGCAGTGGTAACTATTTTATTTTATTTTTTCTAAACTATTTATGAGGACAGTGAATGGTTTTAATTTGACTCATCTAAAACTTTATTATTTCCCAGTAGATGATTTTTTTCCCCTGTTGCCTTGTTTGGCAAAATTCCTAATTTGCCTTTGGCTAATTCAAAGAACAAGCAAAAGGGATGTTTTTAGGTACCCTTAATCTCTAAGTTGATAATAAATTATGTGGTTATTAAATAAACTTGTCTGGCTGCCAAGGGTAAAATAAATAAAGATGTTTGCTTCAGTGAAGATTGCTCTGTGTTCCTGGGCTTTTCTAAATCTTGCTTGGATCTGCAGGGCATTAGCACATTAAAGAAAATCTGCCACAGTGACTAAAAGCCTCCATTCCAGAGACCCCTCTGATTCTACTGCTTAGTCACTGGTCTTCTGGGCGGCTCAGGGGAGCAGCTAAATGGGAAGGACTGATGGATAGAAAACAGATGAAGACAACTTGATGGGATGAGTCCAACCATCCCGAGGAACAACAAACCCTTTGGGAAGAAAGAGCCAAATAAGTATGGGGACTTTTATTGATGATATTGGCTATTGGCCCCACATTTTTGCTTTCTACCTGGTGGTTTAAGGGCATACACGAGCAGATTAAGCCCATCTACCCTCCCAGCCTCCTTGTTCTGATTAGATCAAGCCCCCTGCTGTTCAGTTCTAAGGTCTTTTGTCTAGACCAGGGCTTCTAAAACTTTTTCTACTCATGACCACTTTTGGCCTGAGAAATTTTTATGCAACCCCAGGTATGTAAGCATACAAAATAGGCATAGAAATCAAACATTGACCAATAATCATAAAGGAATTCATTTAAAATTAATTCTTCGATATATAATTTTATTATTTATTAAAGGCGAAAGCTTTCCTAAGCCAGCACTCTGTAAGGGCAAAGCCATGTCCAGGTCATGCCAAGACTGTGAAACCCAAAGTTGAGAAGCCTGAAGTTCGGGTCCAGCATCTCCCAATGACTGCTCAGCTGGAAGTGAACTGGGATCTCAAGGCCCAACTACAGGTACTCAGTATCACTGGCAGCCAAGAAATTTGATGGAGGAAGTCAGAAAGCTATTATAATTTTTGCCCTAGTTCCTTAAGTGAAATTTTCTAGAAAGTCCAAGTCCAGCTTGTACTGAATTGGAGAAGAAGTTCAGTGGGAAACATGTAGTTTTTATTGCTCAGAGAATTCTGCCTTACCCAACTCGAACAAGTGGGATGAAGAATGAAAGAAAGCGTCCCAGAAGCTGCACCCTGACTGCATGCAGTACAGGAAACCAACCTTGAAGATTTGGTCTTCCTATGTGAAATTGTGGGCAAGACGGCCTGGGTGACACTGGGCAGCTGGCCAGTTGAGCATGGCAGAGAAATGGGGAGCACAAGGCTGAGAGTTCTGGTGTGTGTGTAAGAAGCTCACCAACAAGGATGCTAATTTTGAACTCTGAAATGACTAAATAAAGTATCCTTCACAGAAAGAAAAAAAGACGAGAGCAAGTTTGCATACTGTTGAGATAGATATACTTGTTTAGCTTTGCATAAGGAAATTAAATCTTAACTGAGTATTTGATAACTCAGGGTGTAGAACATCTTTAAGAATTTTCAGAGTTGGTGGATATTTTAATTTTAGAATTGTCAGTCAGAGAATCAGGCTTTATGTAAGCACAGGATACAAAATAGCATTTCAGAAATTTTTAGAAATTTTGTCCCAACTCCAGATTCATTGAGCTATCTTTTATGAACCTCAAATCAGCAACACAAAGATTGATTTTTAAGATCAAACCATTCTAAAATAATACGACCCAAAGATATACCAATTTGATCCTTACATGCTGAGGAATGATGCTAGGAAATGTTGGAAATCTTTTTCACTCTGTCACATACCATCACCATTTCTCTACTGAACTTTAAGCCTCATTTACCTTAATCTTGAGTTCTTTAATTTTTAAAAAATATTTATCATTTTTATTTTATGTGTCTGAGTGTGTTGCCCGCGTGTGTGAGTGAACCCACTATGCCTCATAGTGATAGTATGATGAATGGATAGGCTATGGTTTTGTTTACTATGTCTAGTAAAATTGAGATTCGTATTATTCCATAACCCCCGTGGATATTGGTATTAGCGAGGTTTTTAGTTATAGCACTTTTCCCTCTCTGACAATTATATCTCCATAGCTAATTATCAAAATAAAAAGGGGGCTGGAGAGATTGCTCCATGGTTAAGAGGTGCATACTGCTCTTGCAGAGGACTTGAGTTTGGTTCCCAGCACCCATATCAGGCAGCTCAGACGCATCAGTAACTCCAGTTCCAGGAGATAATACCTTTGGCCTCTGAGGGAATCTGAATTCATATGCATATACCCACACACTGACATATACTCATAATTAAATAATAAAAATAAATCTTCAATAAACAAAATTTTATCAGGGCATGGTGGTGCATGCCTGCAATCCTAGTACTTGGGAGACAAAGAGAGAAGGAACACAGGAAAGTTGAGGCCAGCCTGGACTACACAGTAAGACTTTGTCTCTATTTATTTATTTTTTTTGAATTACGTTTTCTCTTAAAAATATTTTAAGAGACTGTTGGAAATCAAGAGAAGCATTCGTCACAACTACCCATAGGTTGGACATAGATTACAGAGAGGATGACAGAGTTAATATTGCTGAGGGTGACTCAAATCATTCAGTCTCAGGAGCTGAAGGAGCACATCTTCCTCTGCTTTGACACATGCTATTGTTTCCTGACATGCCTCGTTTTCACAAAGCTGGTCAGGCTGGAAGCTGTGTTGTGACATCATCACCTGTGACTCACGTGGAATAGTTGGAACGTCCTGTCCTGGTAGGATGTTAACTCCCCAGCTCTTGGCAGTGGAGAGAGCCAACTGCAAGCACGTAACATTGCGTGCCAGGCACCAGAGTTTTGATGCCTTTTTAACAAAAGTTGTTTCGGTTGGATTTTGACTTTGATTAAGAATAGCACTTATTTTTAGGACAAATCTGGAGCCATCAAATCAAGGAATTTTGAACTAAAGTAAATCGGGTTTAATGACAGTTATTTGGCAAAATGGCATCAGTTAGGCATCTTAATAGATACAATGCTTTCTCTCTCCTTCCTTCCTCCT